>NC_140910.1:31455718-31622450 GCF_045865225.1 Trachurus japonicus
CCTTTAATTGTCGGTACAAGCTATTTTTAAAACGGCGGAGCAGAGCCGTGACCTGCTCAGAGCTACGCTACGGAGGCTCATGGGATTTCTTGGTTTCCCTCATCCCTCATCCCTCACCACGCTATCTCATAGCGTGGTGAATGTGCAGGTCACAACTTGTCCACCAGAGCGTTTTGGAGATTTTGGATTGTTTATTTGACGAGTTTGATGAGGGAAACCAAGAAATCCCATGAGCCTCCGTAGCGTATGAGCAGCTCACGGCTCTCAGCCTCTGACCAGCGGTGTCACAGCAGCTCTCCACTCGTCTCTGCGACTCCACAACACATACGCACCCTGTAAACAGTAAAGTTAATCTCTTGATTATAACAGATACGACTACACACAATACACACACTGTAACACGTAATCCATCGATCCACTGATTGATTATCAAAGGCTTCAAATGCACGAACAGGAGGAGGCTCAGCAAAACAGCGGCCGTGACCGGACATGCAGATTCGCTAAATGATGCAATTATTAATCGATGGAAGTCGTATTTTGATCAACATTATGTTTCAAATTAATTATTTTACTCGTAAACCGTGTAATAATAATGTATAGTTGGTCGGTTGTTATGGAGAAATAAACCCCTTCATGTTGTATGAAACCTGTCGGCGTTTATTTCTCCATAACAACCTCCGAACTATACATTATCCCTTACTTGTCATAATGTTTATGGCAGGTGTTATGTCATGGTTATGATAGTGTTATGTCAGTCTTATGTAACACGTATAACACGTATTCAAGTAAAGTGTCACCGCCATTTTCTACTACATTGTCATCTGCTTTTCATCAGTCTTTTGCTGTTTCATTAGCCATTTCATTTGCCACTCTTGGGTATGTAATTATCTCAGTAACATCTTGATTGAACGTCTTCTTGGCACAAATGTCTACTGAGATTCAGACGATTTTGGTCAGTAGCCTACTGTATGTTCTACAACTGTGTGCTAATAGTGCAGTAAAACCTGGTGAGCAACCCTCTGCTGGACCATTTGTCAAATGCTTATTTCTCTTAATTCTGCTGTTTGTAAGCTTTATCAGCCATTTGCTGTTTCATTAGCTGTTTGTTGTCCCATTAGCTGTTTCCTATATGTTGGCTATTTACGTTAGCGCATTTCTTTTTCGTCAGCAGTTTGCTATTTCATTAGCTGTTTGCTGTGTTTTTGGTCAATTTCTGTTTTGTTAACCATTTGCTGTTTACTCAGCCGTTTGCTGTTTCGTTAGGTAGGCTGTTTCGGTAGCTTTTTTGATAGCCCTTTTGGTGTTTGTTAGCCATTTGCTGTTTCATTAGCTGCCCACGTTTGGTTACGTTCCTAGTGCAACGGTCTGACCGTAGAATGCAGCGGTGGACTAATCAGCATTAAGCCAAGACTAGCAGAATGACTGCAGGAGAGATGTAGTATAACGGAAGATGACTTCAAATATTTGTAAATTAAAACATATTATAAACAGACATACTTTTTGTAATTAATTTGGGAATACTGTAATGAAATGTTTTGACCAACAGGCGGGGCAACGCCCTCCCTGTTTACCTGTTTCATCAGCCCCTTCGCGTAAGCCCCGCCCCCTTGGTTACTGTTGCTGAGCCGGGCAAGCTTTCACTCCCAGCCGTCCTCCTAGCAATATATGGTATCGATTTCAAAGGAAATATCAGCAAATTTCTGGATAAACTGTTCTGAGATAATAGAGAGAAGAAGTCACCAAGATCATTCATAGTTTTCAGTGACATGACTCTCGCAGGAGGATAAAACATCTGTTCAACGACACGACTGGACAATGTACAGAGCAGCAGTAAGGGCCGGTCATTTTACCGTCTATCAACCCACGAAGACTTGGGTCATCTCACTGGTCATGAAACGTTGTCAAACTCTAAGTTTTTGGGCGATTGTGAACAGCTTTCGCTGCTGTTTTTTTTCTCCCACCGCTGTATCAGTCAGTGAAAGCAGTCCCTGCCTTGAGGATCCCTGGCCTAAAAGCCCAGGTAAAAGCCCTAAAAGTACAGCTGTCATTTCGGAGGTGAACATAGGTTATCCCCATATTTACACTTGCTCAAGTCGAAAAAAAAGTCCGCTTGATAAAGCAGCAATTCCCTATCAGTCATTTGCTCTTTAGTCAGCTGTTTGCCGTTTTGTTAATAATCTGCCATCGAAGCCAACCCTGTGTTCACTGCAGGAGTTGGTTGAACTCTCATCTTTATGTGCAGCTCCAGTTATTTATTTATTTTTTCCGAATAGCTACTAGTATTGTGGTGAAAGGAGTAGCTACTGTATATACATTTGTCTGTGTAGAAGTTTTGTTGTTACCTGGCGACTGCAGTCCGCTGTCGTCATGTCTACGCCGTTTGGCTGTTGAGGGTAAACACAGTGGTAAATGTAAAATCACAGCTACAACAGAACAATAACCAGAGTGTTTCCATGACGACAGACTCACACTGACCTCTGTCCATGTCTCCGTCTCTGCACCTGAGCATCACGAGCGATGTCTCTCAGTGAGCGTCGTCTCTGTCTCTGCCTCACCTGTCTGCTCTGACATCATTTTATCACCTGGGTGGAGTCTGAAGATGAAACTCAAGGAAACAGAAACCAAACAGATTCTACCTGTCCTGACCTGAACACACCCTGAGACTCCTACTCAGTTGATACGCAGGTGACAACATCAGAGACGATCAGAGAAGAGAAGTCATTAGAATCTGAACAAGAAGCTGCTTCACAAAGATCTTGATGAAGAAAACGCAGCATTAGCCTTTAGCTGCCAGCTATTATCTAAAGTCCATCCCAGCTGTTGAATGAGAGCAGGACTCACCTTGAAAGGTCACCTGTCCATCACAGGGACAAACAACTTCATCTTCAAATACGCACCTGTTAACCTGATGTGTGGGAGGAACCAGGAAACAAGAGAAAGAATCCAAACATGCAAATCGCAGAAGCTGTTTGAAGTCAAGAGGAAACTAATTCATTTCCTTCTTTGTTTCTTCCTGATTTGAATTTTTTTGTGACAGTGAGTTTGTTTTGTTTGAACTCATTAGAATAAAATCCTGTTTGTTACGTTCTTGTCCAGTGGAGTTGGATTGTTTGATAGTTAATTAATAGTTTGTCAGTTTTAGTTTGCTGTGTTGTTTTCCATGTGACTCTGTGGCTTCATGAGGACTGGTTTAGGACCAGCATGCAGCTGGGCAAACAGCCTGTGGTTTTCACCATAGATCAGTTTTATATATGTTAGTACAATAGGTCCATGTTTTTCACCAGAGCAGGAACCATGATCCTTTGCTCCTCTGATGCATCGGTGGTGTTAGGATGTGTGTTCTCGTATATTTGTGTTCTGTGCTCTTATTTTGAAGCTGCATGTTCAGTGGAGGTCACGTGAGCCTCTTACGCCAATGAAAGTAGAGGGGTTTTTGTTTTTGTGCTGTTGTTGTGAACTACCTCTTCCGCCTTGTAACACACAGACTGTGGCTGATATGAAGAAGACATGTCAATAAATGAATGAAAGAAGAGATGGTGTTGAATTTTCCCTCCTAAAATGGCAGGTGGCCAATTTACGTAGAACTTGAACATGTTTGCAGAGAAGTGGCCACACCTCAGGTATGGTTGGCAACTGTCCCTTATTTTGATCATAATGATTTTGTATGGGACAACACATATCCTGTTTTCAAAATAAAGTTTGCATGACACATAAAGTCTGACCTGAGAATAGGGGAGAGTGGGGTAAGTTGAGCCACTTTTTGTATTCAGGATCACTACATCAAGACAATTATAGTTTTGTTGCTAACTAACACATCTGCATATATTTCAGGATGTTTTGCATCCCTACAAATTAACAGAATGAGTGTAAATATAACTGTTTTTAAAATATAGCATGTTCAAAAAAAGTGGTCTTGTGACCATAGGAGTGGGGTAAATTGATCAGCCCCCCCTTCTTTCCTTCCATCCATCTCCTACCTCCCCCTTTACTTAATATTTCATCTGTCCAGGCTACAGGTGAACACAAACTGCAGGGACTTCCTGCTGAGCCACCAACTCACTGAGATTTGGGGAGTTTTGCAATTACATCGCATCTTGGGAAGAATCTCAGATATTTTTCTTTGAAAGTAAAGTTTGGCACACTATAAACAACTTTTCCTGTTTATAGGAACATACTTACTGTAATCACAAACATACAGAATCTTGATTTAATCATTTGGACAGTTACAGCCAAAATACATTCATTAAGTGTATAAGATAGGTGGCTCAACTTACCCCACAGCTACCTTAGCTTGGGTTTATTGGTCTCACAGCTAAAATGGTGCAGTTTCATGCTAGGTTTACTACCTCATGTTGTAGCTCATAGATACCACAACCCATGTACGTATAAAACAAATTTGCAATCATCTCTTTTGGTCTAAACACAGTTCTCATGAAACTTATGATCGACAAAATTCACTCTCGAGAGTGAAAAATGATTTTTTTTTGGTCATAAATGTTAAACCACTTTACTCACATGGTTCTAATCTTCACAGACTCCATGAAATGATGCCTCCCAAATATTTGGTCACATGCTAACTTTTTCCTATAGTTTCCTAGAAACAAGGGGTGGGTCAACTTACCCACTGGCTCATCGTACCCCACTCTCCCCTACTGTGTGTATTGCTGTGACTTAATAATTAGCATAACATAACATATGGAAAATACGCACCATCCTGGACAACTCTGCCCATCCTCTCCATGAGGAGCTTTGGCAGATGAGCAGCAGATTCAGCCGGTGGTTTATACCTGTAAAGTGCAGGACTGAACGCTTCAGACGCTCCTTTGTGCCCAGCGCCGTCAAGATGTAGAACAACAGCCTCAAATAAGTGAGGCCTCTGCACACTCCCAACACGTATCAACACTTTTTTTTTCTTTTTTCTTTTACAACTGCGGTGTTTTTAATATCTATATTTATTCTACTATTTAATTATTCTTCTGATTATATGCTTTTCTCGCTTTTACTTTCTGCTTTTACTGCCTATTGTAATACCTGAATTTCCCTCCAGGGATTAATAAAGTATTATTATTGAAATAGATCCTCACTGCTTCATCATGGTCAAACTGAGGAGATCAGAGCCTCCAGCCAGCAGCTCAGCTGCACACATGACGGGAAGCTGATGGAGAGTTCAGTTAGGTTTGGTTTGGTTTGGTTCGGTTCGGTTCAGTTTTTACATGATGGTTATGCACATTTTTAAAAGACAGCTGGTCCAAAATGACACTGAAATGCACAGATTTGTTTAAAAAAAAATGTTTTGCCCAGTCAGCCTTTGGAAATGATGTCCCATATTTCACCATTGTTGGTAACCTGACCTCTAGGACCATGATGCTCTGGAGAGGCTGCAGTTCTCCCAGTGACCAGCAGGAGGCAGCGCAGCGCTGTGGAGGAGCCAGACCTGTTTGTGTGTGTAACTTTTATTTCATTTATCAACACATTTTCCTTCTTTTATTTTTATTTACTTATGCAATTGCCTTTATAGAATTATTGAATTCTCTTAACTGTAAAAATTGTAACATGTTAAAACAGATGAAGATGTTTTTGTTTTTTATTTTCTGATTTACTCAGAGAATAAAAACTGATCCAGATCAAAATCTAAATCATGTTTATCAAACATTATCAATTAAAATATTTATTTCTTTAGATAAGAGTTTAAAATTTATAATTGTAATTAAAATGTTTTTTTTAATATATATATATTTTGGGGCCTTTCATGTTTATTTAACCGGACAGTGAATTGGGACCGACCACAGATCGTCTCAGCTGGGAATCGAACCAACGTCACCGCTCCGGACTCACCACTGGACCGCTGCATTAAAATATAATAATTTAAAACAATAAATGACTCACTGAGGATTTTAGATGATTCTTGTTCAGAAAGTATTCAGACCCTGTCACATCACTCACACATGAACATTTAAAAATAGTGAAAATGTTTCTCACATTTCTAAAATATGAAAAACTGAAAAATCTAATAATGAATGAACTCAATGAACTGTTTAAAGTGATATTTTATATTAATAACAAAGCAGTTTCTACACATTTATCTCTTATTGACAGTAAGAGTAAAATGCAGCATCAGAGCCATAATTTATCAGAAGCTGAAATAAATATTCATTTATTTATTATTTCAGAATGATGATTTTATAAAGTTAAAACACAGTAAAGTGAGTTTGAAACAACTGAACGAACAGACGAGGAATCTTCAGTGAAAGTTTCTTTTTTATTGGTGAACTTATCAAACACAGATTCAAACACTTCGGAACATTTTCTCTCTGAATTTCTTTTTCAAAGTAAATTCACTAAATGTTTGATTTTTCCTGCTCATGCAAGTGCAGGAAAAAGCACCTGACGACCTCTGACGCCCCTTCGCCAGCTCCTCAGCCAATCAGATCAAAGCATTCGTTACAACAGGACTTTTATAAGCATCCAATAAGAAAATATACAAAACAGGTTTTTTTTCATTTTATTTAGTCTTTAAAGAATAAAATATGTCGACGTTTGAATGTAGAAAAACATTTTGATTGAGCTCAGAGATTGTAAACCAGACACGTTCGTTCTTCCGTTACGTTTCTTACACACAAAAACCAACGAAAGAAGAAGTAGGACGGCGAGCCGGAGGAACTTTGTTATCCACCGACTCAACCGGGACACACGGGACTACAGGGACCAGAATGCATTGTGATGCAAGCAGGAACAAATAAAAAAGGAGAAAACTACAACAACAGCAACAGCAACAACATCAGCAACAACAACGACGATAACATCTTGATTCTCCTGCTGCTTTTACACTGAAAGAACCACACTGCAAAAACTCAACATCTTTCCAAGAATATTTGTCTTATTTCTTGTCAAAATGTCTCATTTCTAGTCAAAACTAATCTCTTTCCACTTAAAATAAGACTCATCACCTAAAAATTAACTTGTTTTTAGATCATTTTCACTTGTTTCAAACTAATTTTCATTTGAAATAAGTAGAAAAATCTGCCAGTGAAAGCAAGTTTTTTGTGCTTGTAATAAGAAAGAAAAACTTTCAAACTTTCAAAACACTGTCAGATTTATTAAAGTGGAAAATTTGCTTGAAAAAATAAAAAAGTGTCTAAAAACAAACTAAATTTAAAATGTGATGAGTCTTATTTTATGTAGAATTAGATTTATTTTGACTAGAAATGACATTTTGACTAGAAGTAAGACAAATATTCTTGGTAAGATTTTGAATTTTTGGTGTGCAAAACCAGGAAACGTCCGATTGGCTCGTCTCTCGTCCGTCCGTCTGTCTGTCCGTCACAGTGCCGCCAGTACAGATACTGCATTTCCCAGCATGCCCCTTGCACGTCCACATACAAGGACACGCTGCTGCCCCCCTCCATCCATCAGCACGGATAGAGGGATGAAGGTATGAAGAGATGATGAAGAGACTAAATAAAAGCAGAGTGAAGAAGCGCTCGCCTCGACCACACGGCGGCGCTGTTCAGTCTCTAAAAGTTTCAGCACCAGAGGGAAAAAAAGGCCATTTATCGATTAATCAGCAACATTCGTTTTGATTTTTCACCATGAAAACAACAGGAACATGTGGCTCCTCCCCTTCGACTAGCCCCGCCCCCCCATAAATATATTATATACACTGCAAAAACTCAAAATCTTACCAAGAATATTTGTCTTATTTCTAGTCAAAATGTCATTTCTAGTCAAAACAAATCTCATTATACGTAAAATCACGTAAAAGCTAGCTTGTTTTGAGACACTTTTTACTTCTTTCAAGCATAAAATTGCACTCACTTCTAATTTTAATTGATTTACTGCACTTAACGTACTTTACAGTCTAAAGCATTTCCACTATAGCACTTTATTCTACCTCTCTGTTTCTGTGTTTTGTTTTGTATGTCAGGTTTTTGTTTTGTTGCCTGTTTTGAATGTTTGTTAGAACACTTTTTTGTGCCTCTGATCCCTGTGTTTTGCTCTGTCGAGTTCTTACTGTACTGTCTGTCTTATTTCATCTGTATTATGTCTGTCTTGTTTACCTGTGTCTTGTCTAATTGTAATGAAATCTTCTCTATGTAAACTGCCAGAGGACTGCGGGTGAAAATTAGCTACTTGCTAATCCCGGTACATTTACGTTGGGCTTCCTCTTTTCTCTTCCTTAAAAAGAGAAAAGAGCTGATGTTATTAATGTACATTGTCCTTTTTAAATAAATAAATTAAATTAAATTAAATATTTTTACTTGAAACATTTCTTTTTTCACAAGCTTTTAGTTTTTAATTGTTGTTTTTCTTTAATTTGCAATATTTCCCTCTTTCCTAACAAGTTTCTTAGTTTTTAAATTGTTTTTAATCTGCAACACTTTCTTCTTATTGTTTCCTTATTGTGTTTTTTCTATACATATTTTACGAGCTGTAATGTTGTTCTATTTTTGTGAAAGCACATTGAGTTTGCGCTTGTCGCATGAAATGTGCTATATAAATAAAATTGTTGTTGTTGTTGTTGAAAAAAGTAGAAAAATCTGTTTTCTTCCTTATTACAAGCACAAAAAACTTGCTTTCACTGGCAGATTTTTAAGTGAAAATTAGTTTGAAACAAGTGAAAATGATCTAAAAAACAAGTTAATTTTTAGGTGATGAGTCTTATTTTAAGTGGAAAGAGATTAGTTTTGACTAGAAATTAGACATTTTGAAGTAAAAAAGTAAAAAAAATATTTTAAGTCTAAAAACAAGCTACTTTTTATGTGATTTTACATATAATGAGATTTGTTTTGACTAGAAATGACATTTTGACAAGAAATAAGACAAATATTCTTGGAAAGATTTTGAGTTTTTGCAGTGTATATACAGTATATATATACTGGAACTGGGCGGAGCTACAGTGGCAACAGGATGTAGGGTTTAGCCCCGCCCCCTCCTCTGAAGAAGAAGAAGAAGAAGAAACCGGAGGAAGTTCAACGAGTCTTTGGCAGATTTACACAATGAAAGGCATCAGATGAGGATGAAGATGATGATGAAGAATCTGACCTCAATCATGTCAGCAGGTTGATCAGAAAGTGTAATTTAAAGTTGACTGTGGTTAATTGACCCTTTGTTGGCCTTCTGATTGGTCTGCTGTTCCACCAATCAGAGCGCTTCTCCCCATGTCTAAGGTTGGACAACTCTGGGATGAAACCCAATGAAACGAGGTAGACAGCATTTTTTTCGACAAAAACTACTTTATAGTTTTTCAATATGGTTAAAATGTGCTTGGAATTCCTGCAATAGCGACTCACGACATCCGGAACGTATTCCCAGAGTCATTTTTATCCCATTCCCCAAACCCAAGACATCAATAAACATACTTAGCCTATGTATGTAACATATACTTTAACCTTCAAAGTTATCTAGCAAACGTAACATTACCGTTGCTAATGTCCTTTGAACTTTGTGAAGTTTTACGAGGAGAAACTTGTAGCTAACGTTAGCTAGCGTTGTTAGCTAGTATCGTTAGCTACTAGCTAGTGAGTGACCAAAACAATGATTTTTCCCCACTTTTCGGAAAAGTCGTGTAATGCCCGTTCAGTCGCTCTTTAGCCACGTCTGTCTTCTATCACGGACACCATTTTTCTGATGTATAAGTTAATTCAAATTTTCCTTAGCTACAAGCAATTTAAATCTGCCTAATTTTCAATGGTTTCAATGGGAGTTAACCCTTCTGTGACCATTGTTTGTCCAACCTAGCAACAGTAACCATGGAAGGCGGGACTTGACAAAGGGTCAATTCTTGTTGATTTTACATTTATCAATATTCTAATTGATTCTAATTGAAGTGAATGTGTCTCTGTCACTGTGAGAGGCTTTTATTTTTGAAAAAAGGAGGCGGGGCTTGTTAAATTATTGAGCTTTAGATGTTTGTTTTTTTAAAAACATTTTTTTAACGTCGGACGCTTTAAGAGTCCGAAAATTAAATATCATTATTATTATTTTATACGTAGTTTTCATTTAAAATGATTGATGATCAATGGATTGATGCACAGCTGATCGATTCTGTGTTTGAGTGACAGGAAGATGAAGATGAAGATGATGAAGATGATGAAGATGATGAAGATGATGAAGATGATGATGAAGATGACTCTCAGACCGTCTCTGTCTCACAGTCACATGTTGTTTCTTAATCGATCGATCGATCAGTTTGACACGATTGATCGGTTTGTCTTTGTGTTTTACATTTGCTGACGGATCAATGAGTTCATCCACCGATCAAACTGTTTTTCCGATCAGTTCCCGCGGCTCACAGATCGATCGATCAACACCGATCAGCGATTGGTCAACGTCGACGTCCTTGTCTCCGGCGTCGTCCGTTTTGTTTTCATTGAAGTTCGTTAAATATTTCACGTCTTTGTTTATTGATTATTATTAGGATAATTCACCTCTGACGTCGTCACCGATCAGCGTTATCAATAAAGTTGTATCTGTGATTGTCTCGTCTGGCGTTGGCGTTGGGAGGCGGAGTCAGGCGGTCTGGAGCTGTGTGACATCACAGAGCTCCGACCAATCAGCAGCCGCCTCAGCTCCAACAAGGCTGTGACCGTTGCCGCCGCCGCCGCCGCTCCTCTCCTCTCCTCTGATTGGCCGAGCGGTCGTCGTCGTCGTCTCTTCCTGGAGGAGGAGGAGGAGGAGGAGGAGCAGGAGGAGGTGCTATGAGGAGGCGAGGAGGAGGAGCAGGGCCAGCGACATGGCGAGGAGGAGCAGAGCGAGGTGAGGCAGAGCGACGCTGCAGCCGCCGGTGGTGTCGTCGGTCAGGAACGGCTCCGGAGACTCGTACACCGAGTCGTCTGAGGAGAGAGAGAGAGAGAGGTCACCACGGCAACACAGGGTTACATCACAGGTAATGGCTGCGTTCCGATCCACTGTTAACTTGGACAGAGCCCCCTGTCAGTGCCCGATCCGTACCCGGAACACGATCCGTTCCAGGACGCTTCTGCGCATGCGCACGCACATGCGCACTCCCCCCTTCTTTTAGTTTACGGCAGACACCGCGGATATGGATGAAAACAGAGACGTTCTATGAGGAAAAACACAAGCACGTTGCAACGAATTCCCCTCTGTTCTATTTCTGATTAAATTAAATGTAATGTAGACCGATCAGTTAATTGTAAAACATTTATTTATTGATGTAAATGTGGTGATTTCTGCACATACAGACAGCAGCAAGTCAGCACTGCTCCTCTGACCAGCTCCACCTGAAGCTTCACTTTTCATTCACACAAACTAATCAATGAGACCATAAATTAATCTGCTCCTTTCTCCACCGGCATGACGACGTCTGGGTGACCGGTCGATCACCTCAGCCGGCCGGCTGCTGCCTCTGAGATGAGCCGAGCAGCGAGCTAACGTTAGCTCCCGGTGGCTACTCCCAGCTATGCTCCCAGCTCTGCTCCCAGCTCTGCTCCCTGTAGCTCTGCACTTCTCCCAAAACCGGAGCAAACTTCCAAACAGACGTCAGTTGGATAAACTGACCACAGATTAGGACTCTAAACTGTGACTTTCTTGCATGAAAAAATATTTAAAATTAATAAAGTGACGTTTTAACAACGCTACGGCGGACTTTTAGCTGCTCTACTGCTAGGCTATCAGTTAGCATAGCTTTGAAGCTAATGCCGTAAAACGGCGCATGCGCAGAAGCGCTGGAACGGATCGTGTTCCGGGTACGGATCGGGCACTGACACCCCCTACTCCCTACTCCCTACTCCCTGCAAAGGGAATCTGCTGCATAGGACGAATCGCTTTGTTGTTTACAACTACTTCCGGGTAGAAAACCAGCATGAGAACAATAGTGACGGACGAGAGTTTCGCTATATCTACTTTTTCATGTCACTATATCACTGTTTAGACTAATCTGATGTTTGTAAAGTCTATAAAACCAATGATTGGACAAACATTACTATTTATGTGTGCACATTTTTGTAATTAGTCATGGTTATCAGAGATTAGCTGGGCTAACGGTTAGCTACCTGTTTAACTTTAATAACTCAGTGACTCAATAAACGCTCCATGAAAAAATATTTTCTCCAGCGGATATCTGAGTTCCAACATGACTGAGCTAACTGGAGTAGTTTCATGTCGTGTCCCACAACGGGAGGTTTTTAACAGCTGACGTCCTGGTGTTAGCTTAGCTACCGCCGTCAGCTTAGCTGCCGTTAGCTTAGCTTCCCGCCGTTAGCTTAGCTACCGCCGTCAGCTGTCCCTGTCAGCGAGAGGGACCTGTGTGCAGGGACATGGGCGCCGCCATTAGCCCAGCTGATCCATACCGGAAGTCACGACCGGAAGTTGCTCTTCTTCGTCTCTCTCTGGCCTGTCTAGCCTCCACCTGCTCTTTTTACTAAACTTAACCAACTCCTTTCTTCATTGCCTAACCCTAACCAAAGCACCACCAACGACATTTCATTTATTTTTTCTCTCTCTCTCTCCTGGTCTGCTGTCAGCAGGAGCGGCGCTAGCCGTTAGCCGTTAGCCGCTAGCCGTTCGGCGCTAGCCGTTAGCCGTTCGGCGCTAGCTGTTAGCCGTTAGCAGCGTTTTTTAAATAACTCAATAACTTAATAAACGATCCATGCAAAAAAATATTTTATAGCTCAGTCATGTTGTAACTAAGATATCCGCTGGAAAACAATATTTTATTATGGACCAGTGAGTTACTGAGTTATTTTTTTTATCTACATTGAAATGATACTCATGAAGAAGAGCAACTTCCGGTCGTGACTTCCGGTATGGATCTGGGCTAATGGCGGCGCCCATGTCCCTGCATACGGGTACTCTTGCTGTCAGCTGCAGCCACTGATGCTTTCTAGACACCGTGATTCCCCCAAACTGAATAAATACAACACATAGCAACACAAAACACACACACAGAAATAGTAATGTTTCTTCAATCATTTCAGATTTGTCTAAACGGTGATAGGGCGTGAAAAATATGATATAGCTAAACTCTCATTCGTTACTGTTGATCTCATTCAAATTACGTGCTGGTTTTCTACCCGGAAGTAGAATGTAAACAAGGCGATTCGGTCTATATAACACCAATCGGAACACCCTACAACGTCACAGCTGTTTCCGGTTGAGTTTAAAAATAAAGTTTTTCAGTTTCAAAATGTTTCACACCACTATCACCGTTTAGACAGATCTGAAATGATTGAAGAAACATTACTACCGTATTTCTGTGTGCGCAAGCAAAGCAGTTTTGTGTTGCAATGCGTGGTATTTATTCAGTTTTGGGGCATCAGGGTGTGTAGAAAGCATCAGTGGCTCAGCTGACAGGAACAGCTAACAGCAGTAGCAAAGCTAACGGCAGTCGCTAAGCTAACGGCGGTAGCTAAGCTAACGGCGGTAGCTAAGCTAACATCAGGACGTCAGCTGTTAAAACCCTCCCGTTGGCGGACAAACTAGTTAGCTCAGTCATGTTGTAACTAAGATATCTGCTGGAGAAAATATTTTTTCACCGTTTATTGAGTCACTGAGCTATTAAAGTTAGACAGGTAGCTAACCGTTAGCCCAGCTAATTTACGTAACGCACGTAAACAGAGCGCAATGGCTGATGGGTAATATCGGTTGTCAACATCTGGTTCTGGTTTAGACTGGTTCTGGTTTTAACTGGTTCAGACTGTGGTTCTGGTTCAGACTGGTTCTGGTGTGGTGCTGATGTGGCGTCGTCATGGCGACAGTGTGTGACTCACTGGTTGGCTTGACGTAGACTCGCAGCTTCAGACACGGTTTACCTGCCAGGTTGGGATGAGGAGACGCTGAGGAGGAAACACAGATGTAGTATTAGTACTCACAGATGCAGTGCTAGTACTTAGGTAGTAGTATTAGTACTCACAGATGTAGTAGTACTCGTGGCCCGGCCTGAACTCGAAGCCGAGGCTGAACGGCGTGAACAGCTGGAACTTCTCTGAGAACTTGAGCGGTCCGCTGGCGCTCTGCGGCCGGTTGCACTCCCAGCGCTTGAAGCCGCGGCGCCGGTGGTCGCAGGACGTGTAGCCGTCGTAGTTCACCATGTACAGGATGTAGTACTCCATCCGCTCCGCCGGCTCCGCCCCCTCGTAGTGCGGGCAGTAGATGTCCAGGTAGTCGTTGATGGCCACCTCCACCGTGTACTCGCCTCTCAGGAACCTGAGGAGGGACGACATCATCATCATCATCATCATCATCATCATCATCATCATCATCATCATCATGAAACATGTACACGGAAAACGAGCTGTCAGGACTTCCTGTAACTTTGTGATGTCACAGGGAGCAGACACCAAGCCCCGCCCACTTGGACCCTCCATCCACGAACACAGAACCTTTGTTTTTACTATTCCTGTCAAACTAACCACGTCTCCACAGCTGCTGCTGCTCTATGGAGCTACATTTGTGTCTTTATTATTCAATCGAAAGAAAAGTTTATTTAAACAAAAAAGATATTTTCAATCAAATAATAAATCACTTCAATCAACAACAATAAAGTGTTTGAATGCAAAAAAAAAATTGCACTTGAGCACTTTTTTTTCTTTGACTGAAAAGGTTTTTTTTTTATTGAGGTGAGTTATTATTCTATTGAAAATACTTTTTTGGATTAAAGTCATCTTTTTTCTATTTGGGCCATATAATGGGTATATATCAGAGTGAACTCACACAAAACTATTGATTCAGGGCTCCAGACTAACACTGCAGCGCTGCATTATGTAATAATTTAATACATTTTCACCTCATGATGTAATAATTACGGAAGCGTATTGCATTCACTTGAATTTTTAAAAAAGTAATTTATTTTTTTGGTTTGTTTTTTTTGTAACCCACACATTAAAATGTCTCTGGGCACTATAGGGTTAACTCCGCGAGTGTTTTGCTCTGAACCTGTGGGCACCTGTAGTTACGTCAGAGCCGACCCTCCACTCGGGAGAGTTACGGAAAAAGACGACACAGATAAACAAAGAGAGAGACCCCCCATGTGTTAGTGAGATCCAGAGCTTGGAGAAAACCTGTGGAAAAGAGAGGAAAAGTGTGTGAGAGGAGCTGCGGCGTCGGCGAGAGTGTTCGTTCACATTAGCGGAGCAGGATAACTGTTTGTTTACCTTGGAAACTCCGGTGAGTGAAGGCATTGTTTATGTGTAGCTGGCGGCTAGTACGGCGGTCAGCTAATGAGACCGTCGGTCAGCTAAGCGGCCATATTAGCATCATTGAGCTTAGTAGAACAAGAGTTAAAACCAGTCGGAGTGTTTTGGAAGCTATACATGCTGAATACACTGAGTATTGTATTGCTATATTGTGTTTAAGTTCATTATTTCACGTTGAAAGCACTGTTGAAAAATGTGTTAAAAAAGGTTAAAAAGATGTTACTGTATTATCTAAAAAATGCTCTAATTTCATGGTGAGTGTGGATATGAGGAAATTCATGTCTAAATACTGTTAAAAATCTGATAAATAATTATTTAGAGAAGAACACTGTTAAAAAAATAGTAAATTCATGGGGAGATTATCCCTGTTTACATATTTAAAGAAAAGCTAAGTTTACAACTTGATTAATTGATTGAAACTGACATTAATTAATTTATGGTGATATCATTTTTATTAAAAATGATATAGTAATTTGATTTGTTGTTTGCACAATATGTGTAGACTGGTTTTTGTGTGACCCTGGACCCGAGAGGACGACTTCGATGGCGAGCCGGACCCATGGAGAGAAGATCGGCAATCCCTGCTAGTAGACTGGCCAGCTGCTGCAGGGTTTGCGAAGAAGGATCATCTTGAATACGTTGGATTCCCAGATAAGCACATGAACACACACTTATTCCTACCCGGGTAGTGTACATTAGAAAGACAAGACCAACAACACAAAGAACAGTACCAGTACAACAAGAACTGAACAAAAGAAACTGGACCCAGTGACATTTATTTCTTTTTGAGATTATTTTTATTATTTTATTTTATTTTTATAAAAGAAAAGAGCTCTATTTTATTTTGTTTGTTATTTTTCTATTCACTGTAAAAGTGGTATTTTCCTGCATTTCTGGAATAAAACTGTCAGTTGTTACTTACCGTACCAAAACTCTCTCTATTACTCCTCAGAACCTAGGTCTTAGTACGCACAATTCTAGCACCTGTGCTACATAAAAAGTGGCGAGCCAGCCAGGAGGAGTGGCTATTGAAACTTTGAACACAATTTGACAGTTTTATCACAGTTTTGCAGTATGGATGTCATAAAGGCACAGGGCGTCAAGGTGCCAAATGCAGTCTTAGTTCATGGGTTAACAGGCAAAGATGTAGATGAGGAGCTAGTTGAGTTCTTGGAGAAATATGGTTCCATTTCCAGAGTAATACCTGTTGACAGCTCTGACCCTGACTTTAAGAACACAACCATAGTTGAGTTTCAGTTTGGTACAGCTATTGAAGCACTTCAGGGTGAGTTACCATGTCACAGACGTACCTCTGACCCTAGTATCACCCACACCATTCAACTTTTGTCACCTCTTTATAGCTCTAAGCTGACTTCTGACCTTACTCAGTCCTACTTAACTGAATTAATGGGAGTTGCAAGGCTGAGTGGCTCAGACTATGAGAGGCTTTTGAGAGAAGAACTGAACAGGATTCAAAAATCAACTAACAGTGAGGACGTAGTTACTCCTGAAGAGTCCTCCTCTGATTCAAATGCAGTGACCTCAGTGATGGCAGATCAACCTCAGCCTCCCCAGATCAGTCAGACCACCCCCCAACCAGACCACACAACCTCACCTGCTGCTGCTGCTGAGAAGTCAGCCCCTCTTTTGTCACCTGAGCAAATCAGCATACCTGAGGTACAAAGGGTGATAGTTGAACACATTGTAAAAAGCAGTGACTTGTCCCAAACTTACCCAAGCTCCTCTAAGTTCAGACCATTCTCAGGAAAGAGCCCCTGTCCAAATATGGAAGTTGAATATGACAGTTGGCGAAGTAATGTGGAGTTTTACCTTGCAGATCCCTCTGTCCCAGACAGACAGGTGGCCAGGAAGATCATCGAGAGTCTCTTACCTCCCGCTGCCAACATCGTCAAACATCTGGGTCCTCTTTCCAAGCCCAATGATTTCTTGACTCTTCTGGATTCAGCCTACGGGACAGTGGATGATGTTGATGAGCTGTTCGCAAAATTTCTCAGCACCAATCAAAATGCAGGTGAAAAACCCTCTGCCTATTTACATCGCTTACAGACCACACTGAGCAAAGTTGTAAAAGGTGGTGGTGTTCCCGCTGGTGACTTTGACCGCCAACTGCTGAAACAATTCTGCAGAGGATGCTGGGACAATAGCTTAATCATCAGCCTCCAGTTGGAACAAAAGAAATCCCAACCTCCCACATTCTCCGAACTGCTGCTGTGCCTACGAACAGAGGAGGACAAACAAGCTACAAAGTCTAGCCGCATGAAGCAGCACCTTGGGCTTACAAAATTAAAGGTGCAGTCCAATCCCCTAAGTGTGTACTCAGATATTGACATGACAGCCAGCACTGATGACTCAACACACACATTGACAAAGAAACTACAAAAGCAAATCGCTCAACTTCAGACTCAGCTTACATGCCTCAAAGCTTCCATAGATGAGCCTACTACCAAAAGGTCACAGACAAAAGCACCACATCTAAAGAAAGGTAAGCCAAAAGAGACATTAGCAGATAGCCGCACTCCAGTGGGTGAAAGTGTAGGCAAGGGTAGCAGGAGGCCTCGCCCCTGGTATTGTTTTAACTGTGGTGAGGACGGCCATATTGCTACCACATGTACCAGTGAGCCCAATCCTGATGTGGTTGAGTCCAAACGAAAAGAACTAAAAGCAAAGCAAAGGGCCTGGGACGAGCAAAATAAGGCTGATTTAAACTAAGCGCTGTTCCAGTTGAGGGACAGACTGGAGCAAATCATACTGAAAGTCCCACACGTAAAGCTTTTCTGAAACCCTCATCATATAAACCCAACTTAAAGCACCAGGCCAGGATTCCAAAGGGGTTAATTGGTGAGAAATGCACAGCTAATGTTATTGTAGCTGGAGTTAAGTGCAATTCTTTGCTGGACACTGGGTCACAGGTGACCACAATATCAGCTTCCTTTTACAATGAGAACCTGTCAGACAGACCTATACAGCCTATCAGTGATTTTGATGTTGAGGGTGCAAATGGGCAGGCAGTGCCTTACCTGGGTTATATAGGGGTCAGCCTTGAGTTTCCAAAAGAGTTCATTGACACACTACCTGAGATCTCCACATTGGCTTTAGTTGTCCCTGACTTGCGTTCCAACGCTGATTTGCCAGTTTTGATAGGCACAAATGTTCTTGATGTGTTGTATAGTGAGCATTGTCAGGACAGAGCCACATCTGACATTTCCTCTGTCTATAGTTATAGGCAAATTCTCAAAACTCTCAAACTCAGGCACACAGCAACAACCACTGGGAGGATCGGTCTGTTGACATTAAAGAGTAACAAACAACATGTCATTCCAGCACGTGATAGAGTCAGTCTTGAGAGCTCCATTAAAGCCAGAAAACCCATCTGTGAAAAATGGGCAATATTGGAGCAACCAAGTTCATCTGCCTTACCTGGGGGAATCTTTGTTGACTGCTGCCTTGTCACGTTGCCCGACCATGGTCCTCATACACTTCCTGTGTGGGTCAGAAATGAGACAGAGCATGACATAACTCTTCCAACCAACTGTGTTCTTGCTGAGCTCCATGTAGCCGATCAAGTTCATAACCCTCAGAGCTCTTCTGGATCAGATTCTGTGACAGCAGCATGTTGTAGTGCATCTACTCAATCCTCCAGTCAGCCAAAAGAGGCTGAGTTAACATTCGACTTCGGCGATTCTCCTCTGCCTGAGGAATGGAAGGAAAGAGTGACAGAACATCTCTGCACTTACTCTGATGTGTTCTCCTGTCACGATCTTGATTTTGGTCACGCTACGAGAGTCAAACACAAAATAAAGCTCAAGGATGAGGTGCCCTTTAAACAACGATCGAGGCCCATTCATCCTAATGACTATGAAGCGGTGAAGAAGCATCTTCAAATGCTTTTGGAAGCTGGGGTGATAAGGGAGTCAGAATCCCCCTATTCCTCACCCATTGTAATAGTCAAAAAGAAAAACGGCGATGTCCGCCTGTGTATTGACTATCGCAAACTTAACACACAGACCATAAGGGATGCCTATGCGCTCCCAAACCTTGAAGAGACTTTTTCGGCCCTTTCTGGTTCAAAGTGGTTTTCAGTAATGGACTTGAAGTCCGGTTACTATCAGATTGAGATGGAGGAGGAGGACAAGTCCAAAACTGCTTTTGTCTGCCCTCTTGGGTTTTATGAGTTTAACCGAATGCCACAAGGAATAACCAACGCACCCAGCACCTTTCAGAGGTTAATGGAGAGGTGCATGGGGGACATTAACCTCAAGGAGGTCCTGGTATTCCTTGATGACTTAATCGTGTTCTCAGATTCCTTAGAGGAGCATGAGAAAAGGCTGAAACATGTTCTCCTGCGATTGAGGGAAAACGGCTTAAAGCTGTCCCCATCAAAATGCCGATTCTTCCAAACGTCTGTGCGGTATTTGGGCCACATCGTCTCAAGGGATGGAGTTGAGACCGATCCTGAAAAAATCGCCGCCACCAAGACCTGGCCCGTACCGCAAACCCTGAAGCAGCTCCGGTCATTCTTAGGGTTCGCCGGTTATTACCGGCGATTCATCAAAGATTACTCTAAGATTGTAAAACCCTTGAATGACCTCACAGGAGGTTATCCACCACTGAAGAAAGGTCAAAAGATAGTTAGTTGTGCTGGCAAGTATTTCAATCCCAGAGCACCCTTTGCAGAGAGGTGGACCCCTGCTTGCCAAGCAGCTTTTGAGTGTATTAAAGAAAAACTGACTTCTTCTCCTGTACTAGCGTTTGCAAACCCAAAAATCCCCTATGTCCTCCATACAGACGCCAGTTCAACGGGTTTAGGCGCGGCTCTATACCAGGAGCAAGAGGGAAAAATGCGAGTAGTTGCTTATGCAAGTAGGGGGTTGACACCGAGTGAGAGCAGATATCCAGCTCACAAGTTGGAATTTCTTGCCTTGAAATGGTCGATAGTTGAAAAATTCCATGATTATCTCTATGGTAACACCTTTACAGTGGTGACGGATAACAATCCGCTAACATATGTACTTACCTCCGCTAAACTGGATGCAGCAAGCCATCGTTGGTTAGCAGCCTTATCCACCTTTGACTTCCACATCAGATACAGGGCTGGGAAAGCTAACCAGGATGCTGATGGTTTGTCGCGGCGGCCCCATCATGAGTTGGCTGCGGATCATGAGTCTCTTGAAGAGGCAGAGCGCATTCAACAGCTCACCTCACGCCTTCTGACATCATCTCCATCTGATCACAGCTTGGATTCACAGACAGTCGCAGCTGTGTGTCACAAACATCTTCTTGACGAGACAGATAACCAGTTGCCTTCCATCACATTGGTTGAATCTCTGGCTATTCACGCTGATGCTGTACCTGATGTGTATGGTGAAGAGGAGACATTTGGTCAAGTGACTGTGCCCTTGTTCTCTGAAGCCGACCTCAGGGTGCAGCAGGAAGCTGATCCTAACATAAGCCATGTGATCCAGCTGTTGAAATCAGGTGTCGATGTCCCACGAAACATCAAGGTTGACTCACCTGATATCCGGTTGATGCTGAAAGAGTGGAAACGCTTTGAGATGAGAAGTGGTCTTCTAACCAGGGCGCGGCAGTGTCATGGCCAAACTGTCTATCAGCTTGTTCTTCCCACAGCTTTAAGACCAACAGTTTTCAAACTCCTTCATGATGACATGGGGCACATGGGATGGGAGCGTACCCATGATTTGATAAGGTCAAGATTTTATTGGCCAAAAATGGCGGCAGATATTGAAACTAAGATAAAGACTTGTGGACGGTGTGTGAGAAGAAAATCCCAGCCTGAAAAGGCAGCTACTTTGGTCAATATCAGAACATCACGACCAATGGAATTGGTCTGCATGGATTTCTTGTCCCTGGAGCCAGACAGCAAGAATACCAAGGACATTTTAGTCATAACAGATCATTTCACAAAATATGCCGTTGCCTTACCTACACGAGACCAGAAAGCAACAACTGTTGCAAAATGCCTTTGGGATCACTTCTTGGTTCACTATGGGTACCCGGAGCGCCTTCATAGCGACCAGGGCAGAGATTTTGAATCGCGTGTCATCAAGGAGCTCTGCACTATGACAGGTATCCGGAAGGTGAGAACGAGCCCCTATCACCCGAGGGGAAACCCAGTCGAACGGTTCAACCGTACCCTCCTCAACATGCTGGGCACATTAAAGGAGGAGCAGAAGGTTCATTGGCGTGATTTTGTTAAACCTCTTGCTCACGCATACAACTGCACCAAAAATGAGACCACTGGGTTCAGCCCTTATGAACTGATGTTTGGGCGACAGCCCAGGCTCCCGGTTGACTTAGCTTTTGGGTTCCCAGTTAAAGATAAAGAACCAGTGCCTCACTCCCAGTATGTCCGCCATCTTAAAGCTCGGCTGGAGGAGAGTTACCGACTTGCCCTGGAGAACTCAGCAAAACTGGCTGAGCGAAACAAAAAGCGGTTTGATAAGCATGTTAGAGAAGCTACCCTCCAAGTTGGTGATCGAGTCTTGGTTAGGAATCTTCGCCTGCGAAGCAAACATAAATTGGCAGACAAATGGGAGTCCACTGTGTATCGTGTTTTGAAACAAAAGGAGAACTTACCTGTATACACAGTCCTACCAGAGGGTGAAGATGGCCCCGCCCGCACCCTCCATCGGGATCTTTTACTTCCTTGTGGTCGTTTGTCTGAAAGTGAAAGTGAAAGTGCATCTGATAGGCCGAAACCTCCCCACCGTCCGAGAACCAGGCAAAGCTCTCCTCAGTTACAGCAGCCTGACTATTCTGACTCTGACGATGACGATGAGTATGTAGGTTTTCAGGGAGAGCCACCTGTTCATACAGACACATTCATTAAGGTGTATGATAAAAGCAAACACTTAGAACCCCCCATTGTATCTGATGAGCAGGATGAGTCTGAAACCTCTAACACCCCATTACCTCTTACTGTAGGTGATCCTCAGACCATGCCAGATGAGGTAATAGAGACTAGTCCTGACACTGACAGGATGAACTGTGAACAGGAGTCTGATGACATAGTGCAGTCACCTAGTGAGGAGGTTACAGACAAGACAGATACAGACGATATGCATGTGTTAGATCTGGAAAACATGGACAATGACCATTCAAACACTGACTTACCTGATCGACAGACTGTGGAAGAGACTGAAACAGTTAATACAAGCAGTGAGAACACAGACATGAGGAAGTCAGATAGGATAAGGCGAGCACCAGGTCGTTTTCATTACCCACAGCTAGGTAAACCTCTGATTTCCTTTGCTCAGAGTTTTCTCGAGAGTTTTAATCAAGCACTTGATTCATTTAGTAACATTTCTGATCGACCAATTTATGATGTTTAAATCTGAGTATCAGGTACATGATGGGACTCATGCTACTTAAAGGGGGGAGGGTGTAACCCACACATTAAAATGTCTCTGGGCACTATAGGGTTAACTCCGCGAGTGTTTTGCTCTGAACCTGTGGGCACCTGTAGTTACGTCAGAGCCGACCCTCCACTCGGGAGAGTTACGGAAAAAGACGACACAGATAAACAAAGAGAGAGACCCCCCATGTGTTAGTGAGATCCAGAGCTTGGAGAAAACCTGTGGAAAAGAGAGGAAAAGTGTGTGAGAGGAGCTGCGGCGTCGGCGAGAGTGTTCGTTCACATTAGCGGAGCAGGATAACTGTTTGTTTACCTTGGAAACTCCGGTGAGTGAAGGCATTGTTTATGTGTAGCTGGCGGCTAGTACGGCGGTCAGCTAATGAGACCGTCGGTCAGCTAAGCGGCCATATTAGCATCATTGAGCTTAGTAGAACAAGAGTTAAAACCAGTCGGAGTGTTTTGGAAGCTATACATGCTGAATACACTGAGTATTGTATTGCTATATTGTGTTTAAGTTCATTATTTCACGTTGAAAGCACTGTTGAAAAATGTGTTAAAAAAGGTTAAAAAGATGTTACTGTATTATCTAAAAAATGCTCTAATTTCATGGTGAGTGTGGATATGAGGAAATTCATGTCTAAATACTGTTAAAAATCTGATAAATAATTATTTAGAGAAGAACACTGTTAAAAAAATAGTAAATTCATGGGGAGATTATCCCTGTTTACATATTTAAAGAAAAGCTAAGTTTACAACTTGATTAATTGATTGAAACTGACATTAATTAATTTATGGTGATATCATTTTTATTAAAAATGATATAGTAATTTGATTTGTTGTTTGCACAATATGTGTAGACTGGTTTTTGTGTGACCCTGGACCCGAGAGGACGACTTCGATGGCGAGCCGGACCCATGGAGAGAAGATCGGCAATCCCTGCTAGTAGACTGGCCAGCTGCTGCAGGGTTTGCGAAGAAGGATCATCTTGAATACGTTGGATTCCCAGATAAGCACATGAACACACACTTATTCCTACCCGGGTAGTGTACATTAGAAAGACAAGACCAACAACACAAAGAACAGTACCAGTACAACAAGAACTGAACAAAAGAAACTGGACCCAGTGACATTTATTTCTTTTTGAGATTATTTTTATTATTTTATTTTATTTTTATAAAAGAAAAGAGCTCTATTTTATTTTGTTTGTTATTTTTCTATTCACTGTAAAAGTGGTATTTTCCTGCATTTCTGGAATAAAACTGTCAGTTGTTACTTACCGTACCAAAACTCTCTCTATTACTCCTCAGAACCTAGGTCTTAGTACGCACAATTCTAGCACCTGTGCTACATTTTGAATGTTTTTTTTCTGTTTTTCTGACAATTTTTTTCCCCTGTTTTTTGTTATAACCATTTTCTTTACAAAATGCGTCAAAGTTTTACATGTTGCGTTCAAGAATTTTATCATAAAATGTAAATCATTCACAATCCTCATACATGACAAATTCAAGATCCTTTGAGTCGCTCCTGTCTTGTTTCACCAGAGTTTTAAAAATTCAGATTCCTGGTTGCACATGTGCAAGTCGATGAAAAATTTACCTGCACTGTCTCAAATTTCGGCAATCTGGAGACCTGTGATTGGTCAACAGGTTTATCAACACATCAACATTGCTGACGCTCTCTGAGTTTTTACAGTGAGTCCATCTAATCTCTGTCTCCTGCAGCAGCTGCAGCTTTTTGGCCCTGACAGGTTTCCATACAGAGACGTTGTTGTCATCCACAGGAAGGTTTGCTGAATCACAGCGCTGATTGTTCCCGAGTGACCTGAACGCAGCACCAGGGTGTGGTCCTGATTGAGTTTGGAGGTTGATGGAGAGAGGAAGAGGAGGAGGAGGAGGAGGAGGAGGAGGAGGGGGATGAAGGGGGTGATTGGGGTGGGGTGGGGCGGGCTAACACCATTAGCAAAGTGCAGGTTAACTGAGTTACGCCGGAGGATCGAGTGACGCTGCGTTCACTGACCCCCGTCCTCGCAGCGCTCGCATCATCATCTGTCTAATGGACGGAGGCCACGAGGTGAAGGGTTCACCGCCGCCGCCAACGGCAACGCCATCTTCATCATCATCATCATCATCATCATCGTGACCACGGCCGAGGCAAACTGAGGCCGACTCAGCATCGTCTTCTAAAACTCACTTCCATCGTCCGGCCTTTTTAAACGGATTCTGTTTCTTATTGTTGTGACTCTTTTAGTTTTTTATTCTGTATTCCTGTATTATATTGTTATGTATTTTATTTGCACTAATCATTTTTTATTGTTAAGCATCTTATTTTGAAAGATGCTCTACAAATACAATCATTATTATCATCATCATCATCATCATCTACCCTAACCCTTGTCTTATTGGTTTTATATAGCGTTATTTTAATGCATTTTATTTTATTTTTTGTTTTTATTCTGTTTCGTTTTATGTATATTTTGTGTCTTATGCCGAATATTATAGCCTATATATTTTTTTTTTAATGTTTAATTTTGTACAGCACTTTGGTCCACTGGGTTTTTAAAGTGCTTTATAAATAAAGTTGGTATTGTATCGTCCTTCAGCCAGAACGCAGATGTGACCCTCCAAAACTGATCACAGCTGATTAAGGCTGCAAATAATTATTATTAATCTATAATATATATGTAAACAATTATTCGATTAGTTGTTTGGTCAATAAAATGTTTAAAAAAAAATGTTGAAAAACATCAATCAGTGTTTCTCAAACTACCAGACGACGTCCTCAAGTGTCTTGTTTTGTCCACAAACCAAAGAGAGACTCAGTTTATTGTCATAAAGGAACAAAGAAACCAGAAATATTCACATTGAAGAGGCTGGAATCAGAGAATTTGGACTTTTTTTCTTAAAAAACTACCCAACCCGATTATTAGATTATCAGAATAATTGATTCCACATTCTCTGTTATAAACTGTTTTCTTGTCTGTAACAACATCTATGTCACGTCTGTCCGTCCTGGGTGAGGGATCCCTCCTCTGTTGCTCACCCTGAGGTTTCTCCTGGTTTTCCCTGTTAAAAGGGTTTCCATGGAGTTTTTCCTCAGTGGATGTGAGGGTCTAAGGACAGAGGATGCTGTTATAATGGGATATAAAGCCTTTTGAGACAAACTGTTTGTAAAAACGGGCTATACAAATAAAATTGCCTTGCCTTGCCATTACTTTAATAATCGATTATTGTTCAATTAATTGATTAAAGGGACAACGAGGAGTTTCTATTTGGTTATAAAAAAGTCTCATATTAATGTGGATGAATCTACGTTACCACTTGTTAATGGGTCCATTTTAGATAAATCTATGGTTTTGTCTCTATCGTTATTTTGTTATTATTAGTGGTGGTGGAAATGCTGGGCGAGCCGACCAGCGTTTCTTTACTTTCGGTTTCGTGGCGAGTCATGAGAATAACGCCGCCGAATCACCGTTTATGGTGGGAACTACGACGGTATGTGATCGTCTTCCAACCTCTGACTTTAATTCTTGATGAATGAAAACATGAGTCTGTCTTGCGCCGGTCAAAGAATTTCACGGTGCGGAGGCTCATAGATGTAGTGGTGGAAACACTTCGCTTTTCCAAAACTCCTCGTTGTCCCTTTAATTATCGATTATTTGGTTTGATTAATTGATTAATTGTTGCAGCTCTAATTCTGATCAACACCAGGTCAAGGTCATTGGTGACTCCAGATCTCAGAGTCTCCAGAACCAGAACCAGGACCAGGACTCTCAGCTCCTCCTGTCACTGATCCATCACGGAGGATTTTCCCACAGCAGCTTCATTATTTCAGCCACAGTCACATGATGGAGCCTCTGGAGACACTCTGCATTGTGTGTGTCCGTGTGTGTGTGTGTGTGTGTGTGTGTGTGTGTGTGTGTGTGTGTGTGTGTGTGTGTGTGTCACTGTAACCTGAGTGTGTCCTCGGCGACAAAAGCCTCAGTGTTTCCTTCAGGTTCAGACAAGAAACTACAAGATACAAGACAAAACTATCAGATCTGCACCTGATCCCCCCTCTCACACACACACTCACACACACACACAAACACACACACACACACACATGCAGACACACACACACACACACACACACACACACATTACAGCAGCACTGACAGGAGTTATGGAGCTCACAGATTCCTCAGTGCTGTAATATTCAGACTATGTGGGATCAGGTTCACTGAACACGACACACACACACACACACACACACACACACACACACTGAGAGAGACACACACACACACACACACACACACACTGAGAGAGACAGACACACACACACAGTAGCAGCCACATGTTCACTGTAACAGGACTCCACTGCCTTTGTCTCTGGTTTCCACGACGACCAATGATGAACTCCACACCAGACGGTCGGTGTGTGTGTGTGTGTGTGTGTGTGTGTGTGTGTGTAAATCACAGTTTTGCGTGTCAAACTGTGTGACACTGATCTGCAGTTAGCCTAGCTTAGCACAAACACTGGAGGTGAAGGGAAACTGTTAGCCTGGTCAGAAACACAGAGGTTGTGCACTGCAAAAACTCAAAATCTTTCTAAGAATATTTGTCTTATTTCTTGTCAAAATGTCTCATTTCTAGTCAAAACTAATCTCTTTCCACTTAAAATAAGACTCATAACCTAAAAATTAACTTGTTTTTAGATCATTTTCACTTGTTTCAAACTAATTTTCACTTGAAATAAGTAGAAAAATCTGCCATTGAAAGTTCTTTGTGCTTGTAATAAGAAAGAAAGAAAAACTTGCTCCACTGTCAGATTTTTCTACTTATTTCAAGTAAAAAATATGCTTGAAAGAAGTAAAAAGTGTCTAAAAACAAACTACTTTTTATGTGATTTTACGTATAATGAGATTTGTTTTGACTAGAAATAAGACAAATATTCTTAGAAAGATTTTGAGTTTTTGCAGTGTGTGTGTGTGTGTGTGTGTGCTCAACCCAAAGTTCAAACTGTCAATCAAACCCGCTGTGTGACGTGTCGCGGCGTGGTCGAGGTCAGACTCAAAGCGCCGGGGCGGGACGGAGGGGTGGACGGCGGCGTTTGGAGTTTTATTCAAACAAAACGTTTCCATGGAGACGAAAAAACACTGAAATGATACAAAACTTCTCCTGAAGCCCCTCATTGACCCCCCCAACCCCCTCTCCAGACCATCAACAATATGAGGCTGAAGCTGCTTTGTGTCTCACACACACTCTCAGTGACCCACACGCCCTCTTTTATCTTTTGTCCTGTCAATCATTGTGTGTGTGTGTGTGTGTGTGTGTGTGTGTGTGTGTGTGTGTGTGTGTGTGTGAGGGGGGGGGTGATCCAGGAAGGATCGAGGTCCTGGAAAATCTGTGTCATGAAAATCATCTGAGTCTAAACTGAGGAACGATGACCTCATCCACACATCACATCTGTAACGACTGAGCTGATCAATAACTATTAATCAGTAGATGAGTGGAGGAGTGAGTCGTCTGTGTAACGTCAAACTCCGAGGTCCGAACCTGGATCTTTTAAAGGGATAGTTCAACATTTTCTAGTCAAAACAAGTACTATACTTAAAATAAGACTCATCACATTTTAAAAAGTAGCTTGTTTTTAGACACTTTTTACTTCTTTAAAGCATATTTTCGCTTGAAATAAGTAGAAAAATCTGATAGTGGATCAAGTTTTTCTTCCTTATTACAAGCACAAAGAACTTGCTTTCACTGGTAGATTTTTCTACTTATTTCAAGTGAAAATTAGTTTGAAACAAGTGAAAATGATCTAAAAACAAGTTAATTTTTAGGTGATGAGTCTTATTTTAAGTGGAAAGAGTTTAGTTTTGACTAGAAATGAGACATTTTGACAAGAAATAAGACAAATATTCTTGGAAAGATTTTGAGTTTTTGCAGTGTAGCAGTAGGTTCGTTACCTTTAATTGTCGGTGCAAGCTATTTTTTAGAACGGCGGAGCAGAGCCGTGAGCTACTCAGAGCTACGCTACGGAGGCTCATTATGGGATTTCTTGGTTTCCCTCATCAAACTCATCAAATACACAATCCAACAACTCCACAACAACGCTCTGGTGGACAAGTTGTGAGCTGCACATTCACCACGCTATGAGATAATAACACAACGTTACCAGACAGAGTTGTTGTAGAGGGAAATTCATGCAAAACCACTGAGGCACGTTGCCTTCAGGGACAGTTTTTCATCAAGCAGTCTCTGTATTTACCTCCAAAACAAAACAAAAACAGAGCATGAACGTGACTGAAACTAATAAAAACTGAAATGCGAAATGAAATGCGAGCGTACCACCGCAAACTAATTTCTAGGGCTGACCCGATTATCATATTTTGATAATCGAAGCTTCGCGGACATAAAATCGATTTTAATCCACGTATGTTTCACCCACCTGTGTGACGGCCTTTAGAGATGAGTCGACTCTCTGAGGTCAAGTGGTCGTGATGACATGAGGTCAAAGGTCACTTAAACCGGTGAACGACTTCCTGTTCCGTGTCTCAACAGTCGCTGATCTCACAAACCTTTTCAGCCAATTGAGACAAACTAAAGGAGCAGAGATCACAGCCCATCCGTTTCCATGGTGATCCACTACCAACCAAACCACCACACACACACACACACACACACTCCACAGGTGAATACACACACACACCTGCTGCTCTGAAACTCCCCCAGAGACTCTGACACACACACACAACAATCAAAACTCTCCAGAGCCTCATAAAGAGTAACACTGACACATCCTGTCCCCCGACACACACACACACACACACACACACACACACACACACACACACACTAATTAGCTTCTCATTCTTGCCTCATTAAAAGAAACATCCCATCAAATCAGTCTGTGATGCTGATGATCTCATTAGGCAACAAATGACACACACACACACACACACACAGTGCATCCGTTTTTCTGTGATGTGATTGGTTTAGTTTAGTTTCGACTATTCTTCCTGGGGTCTATACAGATACAATATTACATTTTTTAAAGTTCATCTGCTCAATCTGAACACGTATTAATACACAAATAGTGCGACTATAAAAAACACAACAAACTAAACCAAGACAAGAAGAAAAAATACAGAAAAAGAAATAAAAACGTGCAAAAGATTGTATACAGAGACAGGAAATGGGGGTATGAGGGGGAATGACATGCAGCAAAGGGCCGTCCAATGCAGGATTCAAACCGGGGCTCAACCCACTACGCCACACGACGCCCCTGTTGGAGTCAGATTCACTCAAATTTTAAAACCATAAAACACAACAGTCTGGCTTCCTGTTGCCTTTCAAAATAAAACAAAACAGACGGCCTGATTGTTAGGATCAGGATTTATAGATCAAAATTTATAGGTCAAGATTTTTATATCAGGATTTATAGATCAGGATTTATCAAACAAGATTTTTAGATCAGGATTTATGGATCAAGATTTATAGATCAAGATTTTTAGATCAAGATTTATGGATCAAGATTTATGGATCAAATTTTTAGATCAAGATTTTTAGATCAGGATTTATAGGTAAAGATTTTTATATCAGGATTTATATGTCAAGATTTATAGTCTGGATTTTTAGATTAGAGTTTATAGATTGGGATTTATGGATCAGGATTTACGGATCAGGTTAAAGTCAGGTTCAGGTTGTCGACTGTAACTCTCCAACATCTGTCGGGAGCTGCTGCTGTAACATGAGCTGTTGACTTCAAGTGTGAGAGGCTGGCAACTGTTGGCTACTAACACACACACAAGCAGATGGTGTCTGTGTGTGTGTGTGTGTGTGTGTGTGTGTGTGTGTGTGTGTGTGTGTGTGAGCTCTTCTCTCCTCTTCCCCCTCTCAGCTGTCACTGATGTGTTCACACCACAACACCGTTCACAGTCTCTACATTATGTTGCTAAATGACCGTAATGCTGCTGTTACTGCGGATGTTTCTACTGGTTTCTGCTGGTTTCTACCGGGAGTCTCTGGCGCTGCGTGCTGCGTTCACTGACACTGTGTGACTTGCACCGTCCAGTATAAACAATGACACATCTGGACTCCCTCAGTTTACATTCTTCCTGTGAAGCATCATCAGCCAGAACCAGAACCAGAACCAGACTACCGTTCACATCTGGACCAGGACCAGGACGGGCCGACAGCCTGACGAGCTCTCACTCTGAGAGGTTTATCAGAGAGCAAACTTTACACTAGTATCCCAGCATGCATTTCAGCTCAAGCGTTATGTACAGTATCAGAGACACAAAGAATGTGAGACAAGGGTTGTGTCCGAAATCACTCCCTCATTCCCTCCTCCCTACTCACTATATAGTGAATATAGTGGACTAGCCTATATGGACTCACTGGTCAAATAAAAAAACACTTTCGGACACTACTCCGCCGCACAGTTAATGACGTATTACGTAATTAAAACGTTCCGACCGCGATCGTAACGGCCAGCGTAGGTACCAACCATGGTAACGGCCGGTGTAGCATAGACCTAAAGCAATATATTAAGCAGTAATAAGCATCAAAGATGTTCAATCAAACCCACATAGTTTGAAACAACGTTCAAAACACACACAGCCAGTATCACAACTAAGCATAAAGTCCGCTAGCTTAATGCTAACGTATAATGTAAAACACCATAGACAGGCTAACAGAAATTAGCCTCGCTATCCAGAGTCTGTGGTCAGTTTATAACGCTTGTTAGGAAATTTGCTCTGACGTTTGTTGTGGGAGTCTGTGGAAGCCGCGACCGGACAACTCAAAGCAGCCCGGACACATTTATTTGGTAGCTACACCGGTCGTTCTGGGCCGCTGTGGTAACGGCGATCCGTGACCGCAATGCATGATGGGATATCTTGCTCCGGTTAGTGACCATCGGATGTTCACTACATTTCGCGGTGAATTGTGGGATGGATTCAGTCACTATATATGAACATTAATAATCACTAAACATTCAGACACCACTACAAAATGGCGTGGTCACTATATAGTGAGTAGGGGGTGTTAGGAAACAGCCAAGGTCAATAAGTTACAGTTAGACCCCGAATACAGTCAGATACAGTCGGATACAGTCGAGTACAGTCAGATACAGTCAGATACAGTCGGATACAGTCAGATACAGTCGGATACAGTCAGATACAGTCAGATACAGTCGGATACAGTCCAGTACAGTCAGATACAGTCGGATACAGTCAGATACAGTCGGATACAGTCAGATACAGTCAGATACAGTAGAGTACAGTCAGATACAGTCAGATACAGTCGGATACAGTCAGATACAGTCAGATACAGTCAGATACAGTCAGATACAGTCGGATACAGTCGAGTACAGTCAGATACAGTCAGATACAGTCGGATACAGTCAGATACAGTCGGATACAGTCAGATACAGTCAGATACAGTAGAGTACAGTCAGATACAGTCAGATACAGTCGGATACAGTCAGATACAGTCGGATACAGTCGGATACAGTCGGATACAGTCAGATACAGTCGGATACAGTCAGATACAGTCGGATACAGTCGAGTACAGTCGGATACAGTCAGATACAGTCGGATACAGTCAGATACAGTCAGATACAGTCGGATACAGTCAGATACAGTCGGATAAAGTCAGATACAGTCAGATACAGTCGAGTACAGTTAGATACAGTCGAGTACAGTCGAGTACAGTCAGATACAGTCAGATACAGTCAGATACAGTCGGATACAGTCAGATACAGTCAGATACAGTCAGATACAGTCGAGTACAGTCAGATACAGTCGAGTACAGTCAGATACAGTCAGATACAGTCGAGTACAGTCAGATACAGTCGAGTACAGTCAGATACAGTCAGATACAGTCGAGTACAGTCAGATACAGTCAGATACAGTCGAGTACAGTCAGATACAGTCAGATACAGTCGAATACAGTCGAGTACAGTCAGATACAGTCGAGTACAGTCAGATACAGTCAGATACAGTCGAATACAGTCGAGTATAGTCAGATACAGTCAGATACAGTCGGATACAGTCAGATACAGTCAGATACAGTCGGATACAGTCAGATACAGTCGGATACAGTCAGATACAGTCAGATACAGTCGAATACAGTCAGATACAGTCGAGTACAGTCAGATACAGTCAGATACAGTCGGATACAGTCCAGTACAGTCAGATACAGTCGGATACAGTCAGATACAGTCGGATACAGTCAGATACAGTCAGATACAGTAGAGTACAGTCAGATACAGTCAGATACAGTCGGATACAGTCAGATACAGTCAGATACAGTCAGATACAGTCGGATACAGTCGAGTACAGTCAGATACAGTCAGATACAGTCAGATACAGTCGGATACAGTCAGATACAGTCGGATACAGTCAGATACAGTCAGATACAGTAGAGTACAGTCAGATACAGTCAGATACAGTCGGATACAGTCAGATACAGTCGGATACAGTCGGATACAGTCGGATACAGTCAGATACAGTCGGATACAGTCAGATACAGTCGGATACAGTCGAGTACAGTCGGATACAGTCAGATACAGTCGGATACAGTCAGATACAGTCAGATACAGTCGGATACAGTCAGATACAGTCGGATAAAGTCAGATACAGTCAGATACAGTCGAGTACAGTTAGATACAGTCGAGTACAGTCGAGTACAGTCAGATACAGTCAGATACAGTCAGATACAGTCGGATACAGTCAGATACAGTCAGATACAGTCAGATACAGTCGAGTACAGTCAGATACAGTCGAGTACAGTCAGATACAGTCAGATACAGTCGAGTACAGTCAGATACAGTCGAGTACAGTCAGATACAGTCAGATACAGTCGAGTACAGTCAGATACAGTCAGATACAGTCGAGTACAGTCAGATACAGTCAGATACAGTCGAATACAGTCGAGTACAGTCAGATACAGTCGAGTACAGTCAGATACAGTCAGATACAGTCGAATACAGTCGAGTATAGTCAGATACAGTCAGATACAGTCGGATACAGTCAGATACAGTCAGATACAGTCGGATACAGTCAGATACAGTCGGATACAGTCAGATACAGTCAGATACAGTCGAATACAGTCAGATACAGTCGAGTACAGTCAGATACAGTCAGATACAGTCGGATACAGTCAGATACAGTCGGATACAGTCAGATACAGTCGAGTACAGTTAGATACAGTCGAGTACAGTCGAGTACAGTCAGATACAGTCAGATACAGTCAGATACAGTCGGATACAGTCAGATACAGTCAGATACAGTCAGATACAGTCGAGTACAGTCAGATACAGTCGAGTACAGTCAGATACAGTCAGATACAGTCAGATACAGTCGAGTACAGTCAGATACAGTCGAGTACAGTCAGATACAGTCAGATACAGTCGAGTACAGTCAGATACAGTCAGATACAGTCGGATACAGTCGGATACAGTCAGATACAGTCAGATACAGTCAGATACAGTCGAGTACAGTCAGATACAGTCGAGTACAGTCAGATACAGTCAGATACAGTCGAATACAGTCGAGTATAGTCAGATACAGTCAGAATCTGACTGTATCTGACTGTCAGATACAGTCAGATACAGTCAGATACAGTCAGATACAGTCAGATGCAGTCAGATACAGTCAGATACAGTCAGATGCAGTCGAGTACAGTCAGATACAGTCAGATACAGTCGAGTACAGTCAGACACAATCAGGGTTGGAGAGAATCTGGACCAGGACTCAGGTTCACTTCCTGGTCTGGACCTGGTCGGCTCCACAGCGTCAGTAGCAGGTGGGGGTGTCAGTCAGGTACCAGGTTACCAGGTTACCAGGTTACCAGGTGATCAGCTGACGGTCCCGTGACCACGGCGACAGTAAAAACTCAGACTCAGAGTCAGAGTCTTTCATGTCGTGGACTCGGCCGTATCAGGTTCAGGGTCCTGGTGGATCTGTGGAGATCAGCTGCTGCAGCTCACTGAGGATCAGGAGGCTTCATGGTCTCAGACAGACTCAGGTTTCATTAGTCGGGGGGGTTAAGGAGGGGTGAGTGAGGGGGGGGCAGGGGGTGTTAAAGGGATAGTTCACCCAAAATTCAAATTTCACTCATTATCTACTCACCCTCATGTCGACTAAGAGCTGTAAGAAGTTTCAGAGTCCTCCGTGGCTATTTGTCCATATAAGGGTGTCAATGGATAACCAACTTTCTTCGTCCAAAAAGACACACCAAAAAACATCCAAATACCTCCATGCTGCTCGTCTGTAATGTCCGTCTTGTATTGAAGCCCCAACATGAGAAATTGTTCCGAAAAAAATTAAATAAGCCTATATTTTAAGCTTGTTTGTAGCGGAAGCTCCCAGTGTCTCAGTTCACTGCTCTTCCTGTGTCAGTGCAAATCACCGGCGGAACAATTTCTCATGTTGGGGCTTCAATACAAGAGGGACATTACAGACGAGCAGCATGGAGGTATTTGGATGTTTTTTGGTGTGTCTTTTTGGACGAAGAAAGTTGGTATCCACTCACAAACATTATATGGACAAATACTGCTGCGCGGAGCCCCACGTAACTCAGAGAAGCCACGGAGGACTCTGAAACTTCTTCCAGCCCTTAGTCGACATGAGGGGGAGTAGATAATGCGTGAAATTAGAATTTTGGGTGAACTATCCCTTTAATGTAAATGACACAGTGAGCGTGGGACTGATGGAGATCAGGGATCAGTGGGACGTCCAGACCTGATGAACCGAACATGTTTCTGTTTGATTCTCACCCGTCTGCCCCCGGGGGAGGAGGGGGGGGGTGACAGGCAGCAGGACCGTGACCAATCAATGGGGCGGAGGTGTTGGGGTGGGGTGGGGGGGGGTATCTGCTCCCCCCCCCCCACAGAGGGAGGAGGGTTACTGAGAGGACACGCTGTTCCCACTGGACCAGAGTCCTGCACAGGAAACTGTTGATGTTGACTGTTCAGACCGGACCGGACCAACTGGACTGGCTCAACCGGACTAGATCAACTGGACCGGGCCAACTAGACTGGATCAACTGGACCGGATCAACTGGACCGGACCAACTGGACCAGACCGGATCAACTGGACCGGACTGGACTGGACTGGACCAACTGGACCGCATCAACTGGACCGGAGCAACTGGACTGGACCAACTGGACCGGATCAACTGGACCGGACCAACTGGACCGTATCAACTGGACCGGACCAACTGGACTGGACCAACTGGACCGAATCAACAGGACCGGACCAACTGGACTGGACCAAATGGACCGGATCAACTGGACCGGATCAATCTGGGAAACAACTGCGACTCAATGGATCAATTCACAGAAACCTGATCAGAGACTTTGATCATTAAAGAACCATTGAAACAAACAAACATTAATCGGCTGGTTTCACTTTCTCTTTGTCACGTCATCACAAACACACACACACACACACACACACATAGACACACACTTTTAGCCTGTAAACAAACACTGCAGATACAGAAGATTCTGATTCTCCGTGAAACACCTGAACGTCTCACACAGGAGGAAGGTCGTGATGTCACTGCTGACATCATTCATTCATCTTTCCTTCAGAGTGTGTGTGTTTATGTGTGTGTGGGTGTGTTTATGTGTGTGTGGGTGTCGTTCGATCTCAAATTAAAACAAAAAGTCGAGTTCAGCTGTTTGTTGAGAATCAGATATAAAGTCAAAATAAAATCCTGTGTGTGTGTATGTGTGTGTGTGTGTGTGTGTGTGGCTCTGTGGGGTGTTAAAGGTCAGAGGTCAACAGCGTTTGATTTGTCGCTCTCTGGAGTGTGAAAGCTGAAACCCGGCGGCTCTGCAGACGCACCGAGCGCGTGCAGAGCGACGCTTTATTTTTGGACCCGACACTCGACGTCGTGTCGAGTTTGACTTTCTCACCTTTTTTTGGGGGGGTCTTTTTTCCCCCCCAGTTCAGCTCAGTCCGTTCACTTCACAGCAGGAAAAACTGTTCAATCAATCGGTTCATTGATCGATCATTAAACCAAAAGCTTCTCAACTTTAATTCAGAAACAGTTCAGACATAGAATCTGGTTCTGAATTTTATCACAAGAAAAGAAATAAAAATTAGCGTGAGTCAAAAAAGCTGAACAATCATTAAAAAACTATAATCAATAATTCATATATTAATAAGAGGAGTTAGACAGTATGAAGCAGCAGAAATATATTACATCTTTCTTTTTTTTCTCTTTATAAAAACTGAACGGAGACAATTTATCAATTCACCCAAATAATACTTTTTTCTATTTCTACTTTTGTAAATCAATGAAATAACTGAAAAAAAAGAATCTAAATTCTTCAGTCGCAGCTTCAAAATGTGAAAATCTATATTTGAGTTTGAGGCAGAAAATCTGTTTTTCTTTTTAGTTTTTGATTTTTCTGACAAAACAAAACATTTAAACAGATTTTAAATCGACTGAAAAAGAAAAAGTAAAAACGACAGCGATAAATCAATGAGACAAACAGGAGGTCATAAATTAACGTTTCATTTTTACTGTTTTTAGTTATTTTTATTAAAACACGTCGTCGTTATGATTTTAAATTATAAATTCATTTAAACTGAATTTCTCTGAGAATAAATAAATCCTGTTCAGGTCTGATTATGAAAATGATTTTATATGAAAGTTTCTCAAATATAATATTTTGTGTAACACACACACACATACATACGTACGTTATTATTACGGTTTGTTATGTTTCTTTAGTTTCATTCACTGAAATAATTTCTTTGATTTCGTTATATTTAAAATGTTTTTATACTGAAAACACAAAAACACAATTTTTGTTTCCGTGCAGCAGAGCGAGAGATTCTCCTCTACACACACTCACGTTGTAAATATAACAATATATGAGGTGAAATAATAATAACGACAGACTTCAAAATAATAATTGTATTGTATTTTTTTAAAAAGCCACAGTAAATTGAAGTAAATGCAGCTTTATACGTAATATGTACTACGTATGTTTGTATTTCCGTTGATAATATGGACCCCCTCGAAAATGAGATGGCACATCTCAAGGGGCTGTCCTGTAAAATAAAGTCAATAAAGTCAATGTGTTACAACAGACTGATATTTGTAGGCCTATATTTCATATTTTATCTATCATCAGATTTTCTATTCCATCAAATTGAAACTTTATCTATTTATTTATAAAATCACATAAAGATAAAGAGATAGATATAAATAGATATAGATACATATACTAGAGCTTGAACATATGAATAAAAATGTATTTATATTTTAAAAAGTGTAACAATTTTTATTAAAAAAATGAAAAAAATAAAAATCAATGAAAATATTTTTTACGTCTGTTCATGTTTCTAGTTCCTTAGTGGGTCAGAGGGGGGGTCTGGGTCTGGAGGGAGGTGTTGGGGTCTGGAGGGGGGGTGAGGAGGGGTGAGGGGGGTCTGGAGGGTCGAGGAGAGGGTGGATTAGTTCAGCTTCGTTGACAACCGCCCCTCTCCCCCCCTCTTTGTCCCGGCTGTCAGCGGTCGACACGCTCCACCAATCACACGCTGCCGTCCACAAAAGCTGCATCATTCCCAGAATTCCCTGAGAACGGATGCTGACACACACACACACACACACACACACACACACACACACACACACACACACACACACACACACACGAGTCCCTGACGCTGCGACCTTCACGTTACATTTCCTCGCCACGAGGTCACAGTCACTTTCAACACTCTGAAGTCGTCCGTCCGATCAGGTTAAATATAGCCTAATTTAATCAATCAATCAGATCAGATCGTCTCCGTGACGACGTGTGTGTGTGTGTTTTTCTTTTCTTTTTTAAATCAGCAACAGAAACAAACTCTCTAAACCTTTTGACCTTTGACCTCTGCTCCGTTTCACCAGCACCAGCTCTGACGGCGGCAGTGGGTCCCTGAACGCAACACCGACTTTTAGTGGAGTAAAACAGACCACAAACCAACAGACGAATCAACTGGTGGGACACTAGGACCATGCTGAAACATCCCATAATCACACAGCAAAGTTCACAACAACAAAAACGTCCAAAACCACGAAGAACGGAGGACAAACTGTAACAAGAGCGTGAGGTTATGATGTCACTGCTACGCAAAAAAACAAAAAATACTTCGAAAATTGTACAATAAGGTTCACAAAGTTAGAGTTAGTTACTGAGGAACTAACTATTAGTTAATGGTCAGTTCTTCAGTAACTCCTAATCAAATTACTGAGGAACTAACTATGACTTAAAGCTGTACAGAAAAGAAAATTGAATTTAAGCCCACTCTGGGTCTTAACATTAGTGTAATAACTCATCTATCAGACGATGTAGCCCAAACTTTGTGCAAAATTATGTATTTTTGATTAAATCCGGGATGAAAGTGTGTATTTTTTTCGTTATTTTTTTTATACATCACGTTGCTCAAGATTCATCCGCCACTGATATTGGATCCATCATCCGTCAATCAAACGTCTGAGACAACACACACACACACACGGAGCTCGGTCTCGCCCCAAGCTTTGAATATCCCGCCCACTCGATAACGACCAATCAAATTCGTTTTCCTCACTCGGGTAAACTCGTGCGGCAACTCGTGACAACTCGACAAACGGCCATTTCTGTCATTAGTTACCCTAAAGTAAAGTGAGACAGAGAAAATGAGTAACTTCTCTAACTTTGTGTACCTTATTGTGAAGTGTTACCTAAAAAAGACCTATTCATATGATATGATATGATATGATATGATATGATATGATATGATATGATATGATATGATGAGCTACAACAAAGACATAAAATCTTTATTTTACTATAATTTGATGAATGGAATTCGGGGATCAATAAAGTTATTCTCATCTTATCTTACATATTTCTGTGATGTGAGATGATTTTATGTTATCAGTGTCTTTTCACCAACTACTTCATTGTTATTTAATATATAATTTAAATAATAAGTGTCTTGTATTTTATCACGAGGCTTTTTTTCATGTTTATATGTATTAATATTAATATTAATGAGTTTTTCTACCTGTCGCTCGTTTCACTCTCTCACAAACTCACTTCCTGTTCTGTGGCCAATCAGCTCAGTGGAAGCCGTCAATGAGCGGAGTATTGGGGGGGGGGGGTTGGAGGGGTTTTGGGGGGCGTTCAGGGCACTGGGACCCCCCGCCCGCTCTTATCAGCACCTCGACACGGCCTGGATTACACAGCCCCAGTGGCTGCTGGGAGTTCTGCTAATCTGACCGCTCATTAATATTTAACACAAATCCTGCCAGGAGACGGAGACGAGCGTCTCTGCTGCCACCGCCGCCAGCCACCAGCCGCCGCCATGACGACGACGGCCAATCAGCTTCCTCAGCGCTCCAGCTATGAACCTGCCAGTCAGAGCTCAGGGACACGGACAACGAGGTCACAGCGAGGTCATCTGGTTTTTGTGGTGAGAGGTTGTGTCCGAAATCACTCACTCATTCCCTAGTTCCTACTCACTATAATTCAGTATAGTGACTATATAGTGACTCACTGGTAAAATAAAAAAACACTTTCGGACACTACTCCGCCGCACAGTTAATGACGTATTACGTTCTGTAATTAAAACGTTCCGACCTCGATCGTAACGGCCGGTGTAGGTACCATGGATACAACCATGGTAACGGCCGGTGTAGCATAGACCTACGGGTGTATAGGTACCAACATAAAAAGAGGAGTAAAGCAATATATTAAGCGGTAATATATATATATTTAAGCATCAAAGATGTTCAATCAAACCCACATAGTTTAAAACAACGTTCAAAACACACACAGTCAGCCAGTATCACAACTAAGGATAAAGTCTGCTAGCTTAATGCTAACGTATAATGTAAAACACCATGGACGGGCTAACAGAAATTAGCATCGCTATCCAGAGTCTGTGGTCAGTTTATAACACTTGTTAGGAAATTTGCTCCGACGTTTGTTGTGGGAGTCTGTGGAAGCCGCGACCGGACAACTCTGGCAGCTGGACACATTTATTGAGGCTGCTGCACTACTGCATTTATTTGGTAGCTACACCGGTCGCTACTGCATTTATTTGGTAGCTACACCGGTCACTACTTCATTTATTTGGTAGCTACACCGGTCGCTACTTCATTTATTTGGCAGCTACACCGGTCACTACTTCATTTATTTGGTAGCTACACCGGTCGCTACTTCATTTATTTGGTAGCTACACCGGTCACTACTGCATTTATTTGGTAGCTACACCGGTCGCTACTTCATTTATTTGGTAGCTACACCGGTCGCTACTTCATTTATTTGGCAGCTACACCGGTCACTACTTGCATTTATTTGGTAGCTACACCGGTCGCTACTTGCATTTATTTGGTAGCTACACCGGTCACTACTGCATTTATTTGGTAGCTACACCGGTCGCTCTGGGCTGGTGTGGTAACGGCGATCCGTGACCGCAATGCATGATGGGATATCTTGCTCCGGTTAGTGACCATCGGATGCTCACTACATTTGGGATAGAGTCAGTGCACTATATAGTGAACATTAATAATCACTAAACATTCGGACACCACTACAAAATGGCGTGGTCACTATAGTGCACTATATAGTGAATATTAATAATCACTAAACACTATAGTGAGTAGGGGGGATTTCGGACACAGCCACAGTTTTATTTCAACTTTTATTTTTGTAACTTCCTCTTCCTGTCCCGGAGTTACGTTGTGAGGTCATGATGCTCCTGTGACTCTGATTGGCTGTTTGTGACCTCATCTCTGTTCCATAAGGAGGAGGAAGAAGAGGGTCAGAGAGTCAGAACCCGATCGGCTCCAGACAAAAACAAATGTCACACCGAATTTCCCTCAGTTGTAGTTTGATTTTAAAGGGATACTTCACCCAAAAGCGATAATTCACCAATCATCGTCTACTCACCGTCATGCCAAGGAAGGGTTTGGAGAACTTTCAGAGTCATATAAAAAACGCTTTAGAAGTTCCAGGGGGGGTCCGGCTGGCAACGGGTTTTCATATAATGGCGGCAGATAGAGTTCACTTTTGAATGGTCTAAAACACTATGAAACATCCAGATACCTCCATACTGCTCGTCTGTACTGAGCCAAGTGTCCTGAAGCCGCCACATGGAAAAGTTGTTGGGAAAAACTTAATGTGATCTCTGTTTGTAGCCTTGTTGTAGCAGTAGCTCCCAGTGGCTGTTGATGTTTGTGCACATGTGCGAGATTTGCTGCGAGATGTTCGTTGGTCATTATAAACCATTAGATGTCTGATGTAAACATGGAAGAACATCTGGCAGCAAATCTCTTGCAGCCACTGGGAGCTACTGCTACAACAAGGCTAAAAACAGAGATCACATTAATGTTTTCTGAACAACTTTTCCATGTGGCGGCTTCAGGACACTTGGGTCAGTACAGACGAGCAGTATGGAGGTATCTGGATGTTTCATAGTGTGTGTTTTGGACCAATCAAAAGTGAACTTTTCATTATATGAAATTCCAAAAGCGTTTTGATGACTCTAAAAGTTCTCCAAACCCTTCCTTGGCATGACGGTGAGTAGATGACTGGTGAATTATCGATTTTGGGTGAAGTATCCCTTTAATTTAATTTAATGCAGACCGATCGGTTCATTGTAAAACATTTATTTATTGATGTAAATGCGGTGATTTGTGTTCACCCAGAGCCCCGAGGCAGCGCTGCTCCTCTGTCCAGTTCACACCTGAAGCTTCACTTTTCATTCAGACAAACTAATGCGACTGATGCAGCTGTTAGACTTCATCAATGAGACCAACATTTATCTAGGAAGCCGATGGGGAGCTCACACAGAGGTCAAACCCCCGTCAGGGTAAAAAAAAAACTCTCCTGGTGAGACCGCCAAAATAAAAGCCTCAGGACAAACTGAGAAACAGTTGATTATTAGATATTGATGAGTTCGATATGAACCAGACACGTTTCACTGAAGATTTCTGTTTTTTTTAAGTCAACACTTCTGTAAATAATGACCTGTGTGTGTGTCTGTCTGTGTGTGTGTTCAGACACTAATAGAAACACTAATTGCCCCCCCCCTCCCTCCCTCCTCTCCCCCCAAACAAACCTGCTGTGATGATTCAGAGCAACAGGAGGCTGATTAATATGGGACTAATGAAAGGAGGGGGGGGGGGGGCAGATAATTACTGCAGGGAGGTCAGTGTGTGTGTGTGTGTGTGTGTGTGTGTGTGTGTGTGTGTGTGTGTGTGTGTGTGTGTGTGTGTGTGTGTCTCTCAGAGGACTGCAGCCACTAGGACACACACACACACACACACACACACACACACACACACAGTGTATGATGCATATAACACACACATTACCCATATGAAATCACTATAATCTTCATTTTGACGAAGCGTCTCCACCTCAGTGTGTGTGTGTGTGTGTGTGTGTGTGTGTGTGTGTGTGTGTGTGCGTAAGGGGGAGGGGGTTTGGGTTTTGGAGGGAAAATGTTCTCGGCGTGTCGCTTCCATTTACACGTAGCGTTGCAAGGCATCATGGGAGGACGGAGCGATGGGGGGCCTGATTATCTATTCATTGATTTTCCTCTGACCTGACTCCGCCCACGGCGTCCCGAGGCGCCGCGAGACGGGGGCTGCATGCCAACCAGCAGAAGAAGAGACTGGTGGGGGGGGGGAGCACATCTGGACCACATCTGGACCACATCTGGACCACATCTGCTGACGGGGGCGGAGCCACAACCAGAGCATTGACGATCTGAGTCGCTGTTCAATCAATCAATCAATCAATCGAGGCGACTCAGAAAACTCTTGGTTTCAGGTTTACTCGGTGCTGATTGGTCAAATGCCAAGAGAAAGCGCCAGAAATAAGCAGCATTTTTAAAACCCAGCGTTATTTAAAAAGGGTCTACAAAGAGAATAAAAGTCCTTGCACAACGAGTCTGTTTTTTCGTATGTTTTTTAATCCGTCCGACACACCGAGTCTGTTGCGTTTTATTTTCTGTTCCAAACTATGTGCGATCCCACTGATTTTCATTACGATCTGATACCAAATAAAACCAAAGGTGGTGTTGCCGACACAGATGCCGATACATTTTACAAAAGCTTCATGTGTGAAGAGGGAGGAAAACGAAAAAACAGACAGTTTCAAATTATAATTTTGCAATGACACTAAAACACAGAGTTTAGTTTTACTTGTCAGTGGCAACAAAACACTAAAAAATAGACATTAAATGCCAGGGTGTATCCATGGTATGTGGGAAAGTGCATTTCCCACAGTTCTACAGCATTAATATACGAAAATTTGCTGATTAGAGCGTAGTTTTGAGGACTACATTGACCATTCTGAATTCACATTTAAAGGAATAGTCTGAAATTTCTTTGAGACAGCAGCGAATAAATCACATCTTATCTTTCTTATTCTTTCATTAGAAACACTTTTTTTCAAGAATAACACCCCAACTTTAATCCTGCTGCTCTCGTTAGGTCTATGAGCGTGGATTGATTTAATCTACACAGTCTACATAGTTTGCAGATGTAGTCCCTTCCAACGGGCGGGGAATAGGTCCTGTAAAACAGCAAAATAACGGTCTACTGTCATAAAAAAATAGTTGTTAACCCCAGATTAGTGCAAACTGGTGATTGGACCGATACTGTTTTATGAGCATCGATCCTAAAACGGACACGTTTGGCATCGGAGGAGGTATCGATACTCGAGTATCCATCCACACATGGGGGACAAAAGTCGTCAAGCAGTGACGATGACTTTATCGCAAAATAAAAATAAAATATTTTGTCCATCCAATCCTGAGAGGACTCAAAGAGCAAAGAGACAACAGTTTAGTTCAGTGGTTCCATAGTGTCAGTTCTACTGTAGCCACACGTTAAAAAGAAGACGACCAAATTCCAGCAGCTGGCTGTAAGTCCAACACACACACACACACACACACACACACACACACACACACACACACACACACACACACACTCAAACACACACTCAAACACACAGACACACACACACAGGCAGCTCGGCCGGGATCAGCCTGTAAACACTGATGTGAGGTCAGAATCAGAAAGGAAAATCCAACCTGAACACTTAAATAACGGACGAAAGTTCTGGAGTCGATGTATAAACATGATCAACACAACATGAGGTTGAATTTATTTTTAAACGTGCAGCGATTTCCAACGAAAAAAAAAAAACGAACTTGGTGTGCAAAGGCCTTAAGTCAGAGAAAAACGTATGATATTAGTAGAATGAGAAGATGCAGCCTATAATAAACAGACAGACAAACGCTATCACACAAATACGTAACGATCAAAACTACATTTTAAAACCCAGCACCATCAGAAAGCATCGACACTGCTGGAAAAACGACGGTCGAGTTAGAGGACCGTTCCTGTAAAGTTCCTCCTGCAGTGGAAACACGGCCTATGAGTCTATACAGAGTCAATGTGAGCGCTATAAGCAGTTGACGATTTTTTATTATTTCACTTCATTTTTTATGCAGAACATCATCTAAAAGCCATTTGTTTAGTTTTTCAATGAGAAAATGTAAGGAAACGGAGCTTCAGCATTCACTGAATTTTATCTAATGTTTGTACAGTCGTTTCAAATGCTTTTCCAGAGGCACCGTGCAAGTTTAATTACTGCGCAGACGTAACTCAAATATTGTACACAATACAGCACAGTAATGTAGAGCTCACTGTGGTTAAAATTATAAGTAGACAATTGCCTTTAACGCTGTTGTGCAGTTTAGTAAAAACCAGTCGGCCTCCTGTCTGTCCGTAGTGCAGATTGATCGGTTTGGCACTGACTTACTTTTATTTTGTACTGAACATAAACTGCACACACACATTGGCTGGCAGCATGGGAGTAAGAAATAAAATAAATACATGTACAGTAGTTATAAAATTGTTTTTGCACATGTTTTCATTCATAAAATGACTCAAAATGAACACTATGAACGGATTTCTTAATTACTATAAACTAATGATTTAAACAGCATTTGTATAGAAATGATTCTGTCCCAGGCCTTTTGATCCATACGAGCGGTTGATTACTAGATCTGTGATCACTACTGTGTAAGCGGTTTGCACTGTATAGAACAGTGTGTTGGATTTTACAGTCAATCAACCAATGGTGTGGTTCATTTGTTGTGTGAACGCGGCCCAGACCCCGATCCGCTCCAAACAGAGCTTTAAAAATTGCTTTGTTTATACCCTCAGGTACATTTTGTTTGCAGTGAATCAGCTTTAAAAATTCACATTTACAAACAGCACAGAACATGTAACATATATAGATACAAATAAAACCAAATAAAAACCAACAGCTCTCAAAGTTTCTTCCCCGTGTTAATCTGACAGATGGCTGCTGGAATCAAACTATTTCTGTAACCAGAGGCCTTCACGACAGAACGCATCATCCTCCCACCGCCACCAAAACCAGTGTCTGAAGTTCTTCTTTAGATGCAACTTCACATAATTATCTACTTACAAAGTTTATTTTGTGCACAATAAATGTCATAGACCAGACCAGTAAGTGTGTAAACAACCTCATCAGTTGCAGTGGCGACCACCGTACCTGTTTTCGGTACTTTTTGTGTGTACGTGTGGTAATTAAAGTTATTTTGTCTGTAATAGCCAAAACTTCTGAAATTTGAATATTTATTAATCAACAACATGACAACTCCTCAGCCTGTAGGAGTATTTTATGTTTTAGCCTAGGGACGGGTAATGATTTCCCTTTTTACTGTCACAGAAAGAGAAACATGGAAAATACTCCTACAACAACCAGAAAGTTCTGTTTGAATTCTCTCAAATAAAAAACAAATGAAACCGAGGTGCAACTCTGCAAGACTGTGATGAGAAGCGGTAGTGGGGAATATTCACGTATTGACGAGAGGAAACTTCGTCCTAGTTGAGATGTGCTTTCATTACATGACGAGGACTTCATTGGGTTACGTAATGGTGTAATGAGAAGCGGTACTGTTGCAATATTCTCCGGGATTGATTCTCAAATATTTGCGTCAGACAGACTCTCCCATACTGGATCCACTCTCACTGACGCGAAGGTGCATTCAAGTACTGAAATATGGAACCGTTTAACTTCACATGAATCGATACTCGCTACTTAGGTGGGAATTGACCCTTCGTGTAAGCCCCGCCCCCTTGGTTACTGTTGCTACGGCGGGCAAGCTTTCACTCCCAGCCATGCTCCTGGCAGTATTTGGTATCGATTTCAAAGGAAATATCAGCACATTTCTGGATAAACTGTTCTGAGATAATAGAGAGAAGAAGTCACAAAGATCATTCAGAGTTTTCAGTGACGTGACTCGCGCAGGAGGATAAAACATCTGTTCAACGACACGACTGGACAATGTACAGAGCAGCAGTAAGGGCTGGTCATTTTACCGTCTATCAACCCACCAAGACTTAGGTCATCTCACTGGTCATGAAACGTAGACAAACTGCAAGTTTTTGGGCAATTGTGAACCACATACAGCTTTGGCTGCTGTTTTTTTTTCTCCCACCGCTGTATCAGTGAAAGCAGCTCCCTGCCTGGAGGATCCCTGGCCTAAAAGCCCAGGTAAAAGCCCTAAAAGTACAGCTCTCATTTCGGAGGTGAACATATGGTTATCCCCATATTTACACTTGCTCAAGTCGAAAAAAAAGTCCGCTCGTATCTGAACATCTCTATTTTGCTGCTGCCGCCGCCGCCGCCGCCGTAGTAGCAGCAGCAACAACAACATCCTTCTCTACAAACAAATGTTTTTCGTTTTTAGTCTCAAAATGTGTCCACAAAAGCAAATGTAATGACTCGCTGCGGAAAGCTTGCCAGGCCTATAGTTACGGTTGCTAACGTAGGATTGGACAATAGCCGTTTGTGGGAGGAGTTGGCGAAGGGTCAATTCGGTCTGCACCAATAAAAGGTCTCAATTCGGTACCCATCCCGAGTAATGGCGCGTGCTGCACTGTCGACACCTACGCCGCTGCATCCGTAGCAACACTGGAGGAGCTGATGCTGCACTGAGCAGAACAGGTCAAAGGTGGGTCCAGGTGGGTCCAGGTGGGTGGGCGGGGCTTGGTGACTGCTCTGTTGTGACATCACAGAGTCACAGGAAGTCCTAGACCTGCCGAGTCCGACGAAGCTCGTTAAAGGCTCGTCGTTAGCAACTAATGGTTTAATGAGGGATCGAACTCTGAATTCTTCTCATTTCTCTAAGGAAGTTCAAACTTTAGATTCTATGACAACACGCCTTGCTCTCATGTTGTTTACCATCGTCTGTGCCCAGGGACTGCAAATGAAAATCAGCCTACAGCGAAATCTGGCACGATATAGTATGTATTGAGCTTTGTCCCTCTCGAATAAATTTAAATAAATAAAAAGTAAACTTAAAGCTTTTTATTAGCAAAGATCAAACCTGTCTTTCATAAATCCGTATTTCACTGAAGGTGAATCACAGCTGCATCCAAATAAAAGCTTTCTGGTTCCTTAGAATGAGTTGTTACAGGTCGTTACAAATACATAAGTGGGCGACGCCCCGAACCGAGGCGGCCATGTTGCATCGTGACCGTAGGTAACCACGGAAACGGCCTGTTAAAACTGTCACCACTGTGTAGTGTGAGGAAGGACGGAGGCACCGGTGTTGCATTCAGGTGCAGTCAGGCAGACGGCCGTCGGCAAACCAACCGGATGTCATTTTACTCCACCAGAGAAAGACGGTAAAACGATAATACCACATCACCATGACAACATATTGTCAGGCCTGTATTGTTTTGCCTCGTGCTGGCGGACCACTTGTTTACATAGACGCTTGTTTATCCTGTTACATGCAGCGTCTGTTGTCTGTCTGACGTCTGCCCCGTTTCACGTGAATGCAACATCAAGAATACGTTCAGATATGCAACCGCACCGCTAGATGGGGGGAATTCCTACAAATTACGGGTCGTTACTAGGGTTGTGAACGATAAACCGATGCGACCGGATATTCGGTTTAACAAGTGAGAGATTCGGCTGTATCGGTAGCAGCCTCCTGAATCGATACAAATTAGCCATGAATTCCTAGATGAATCGGTTGTAGAGTCATGAACCGGTTATCGCTATGGGCTAGAGTGCTTAGCCGTTAGCGGTGTCTTTAATAGCTCATAAATCAATCAACGGGCCACGTATAAACAATTTTTTTCCTGCGAATATCTTTGTTACAACACGATTCGCTAACTGGAGTAGTTTCATGTTGTGTCCAATAACGGAGGGGACGGGGGGTTTAACAGATGACGTCCTGATGTTAGCTTTGCTGCTGCTATTAGCACACTCCCCATCCAGGAGCTGCACCTGTCTCTGCTGCTGCTACAGGTAGACAACCTGGTCCGACCTGCGGGTGTTGAACACTGGACCCGACGTGGAAGCATAGACTAGGCTATTAATGAGCGATAACTCTAAACCCGGCTGAAAAAAAGCAGCCGTCTTCGCTGTAATCGCCGCGACCGGCAACTACGTTTCGACGTATATTTTGATATGAGCGTTAGCTGCTGTTAGCCACCGCCTGTAGCTCAGCTAGTTAGCTTCGTCGATAAACAAACGTAATACGTAGCAGTCTTGTTGCTAAGGCAACTCCGCTGCCAGCCCCTGGAAGAACCGGTTCTTAGCTCTGACCCAGCAAGGAGTTGGTGCTGAACCAAGAACTGGTGCTGAGCAGGCACTGGCTCCGAACCAGCACCGGAACCAGCTCGGTGGAAAAGGGCTAATTACAAAAACGTTCTCACAGATATTGGTCCAAGTCAAAGAATAAATACATTGACATGTGATTTTGTTGTTATTCTCTTTTTCTTCTTTCGTTTTTTTGCCAGTGCTTTAAAGCAACAATGCTTGGGGATATATTTGAAAAAATATTGTAGTACTACTGTAAGATAGTCAATTCTTTATTTTATAAAATATCTAGCCTACAACAAATATTAACCGTAGAATCGAATCGTCCTACACTGTATCGAATCGGACCGAATCGGTCTGTATTAAAAGGATATCGTTTTTGAATCGAATCGTAATCTGTGTATCTAGATTCATATCGAATCGTTTATCACAGAGAGATGTGCAACCCTAGTCGTTACAGGACTGAACAGAGTTGGCCCACACACATCTGGCCCACACACATCTGGTTTACAGATCAGGTTCAGGTTCAGGTGTCAACATCTGGACTCTGCTCCGTCTCCGGGGAGGAACTCCAGCTCCCAGCATGCACCTGGGGGCTTCAGGGCAGGAAAGAAGGAGAGAACCCTGAACTGTCTTCAGCTCGTTTCCCCCTCTGCTTCATCGCCACGGCAGCCGGGGGAGCACGTCGCCATGGCAACAACCTCCCAAGGAGCCATGAGCCAATTCAGGTGAGAGATGGGGTGGATGGGTGGGAGGGGGGGGTAGTTGTTTTGTTATGTTTTGAACACCTGTTTGTACAGGAAGTAGACACGTCCCACTGGATCCGTCTAATGTCAGAATCAGTGTTTATGAAACGTTTAAAACAAACTGGAGGAAAAGTTTTAACAGTGAACGACCACGAGGCCACGAGGCCACGAGGCCACGAGGCCACGAGGTCACGCCCACTCGACATGAGACCGGGGGGGGGGGCAGATAGACAAGGAGAAGTGATGAAAGCTGCAAAGGATTTATATATTTATGGGAACACACACACACACACACCATCAATTATTACTGGCTGCTGGAAAACCATCTGCAGGCCGTCGGCCAATCACAGAGCTCTAACACTGTCGGCCAATCACAGAGCTCCCACATTGTCGGCCAATCACAGAGCAGGGGGATTACAGTAACCAGGGCCAAACACACACACACACACACACACACACACACACAAACCCCGTCTCCCTCTCCTCTCACACACACCTCCTCATTTAGAATCAATAAATGCATCAATAGCATCAATACTATCAATAATCCCATTGACCAACAGTCTGTGTGTGTTTGTTTTGACAGCACTCACTATAAGTTTAACACTTTCATTCATGAAACTGCACAGCAGCAACTAGCAAACGGACACGTTTCAGCTCCTAGATATACTAGAAAGAAGTCTAAGCACCGTAGCAAAATAGAAAATATTCACGTGTAAAAAACAATGATAAAAATATAAACAAAAAACATGAGAAAATCCTTTTCTATAAAAATCGACAAGTTGTAGACAATAACCACAAGTGTCCCTACTCCCTACTGTCCAATAATATGCATCAGACAATAAGAATAAAACATACATGGGTCCATAGCAACGCAGATGACAGATAAGTGACCAATAGATGTGGTACATCCGCTGCCTGTGAAAAAAGAATGAGTCTACATGTTTAACATGAAGTTCATCCCAGGCAGTAAAGAAGGAGCATATGTACAGTACATATCACCATCTACTAGGGCTGTCCCGATTATCATATTTTGATCATCGAAGCTTCGCGGACATAAAATCGATCAAAATCGAAGCTTCGACGGCCGGGGGGGTGCGCGATCGTAGCGGAAATAATGAAAGTAATGGCAATACCTTGGTATGAATGACAATAAAAGGAATTCAATTCAATACAATTCAAAACAAACACTGCATTTCTCCCAAATCAGGCAGGTTTCCAGGATGCCAAGTAGCCAACTCATTTTAATGTAACAATTGCCGATGAGAACCGGTGTCAAAAAGGAAAAAAGACTTCATGATCGATTACCATGGCAACAAACGAAGCTTCGAAGCTTCTAATTTTTTTGGGTCAGCCCTACTATCTACATTCACAAAAAACATGACAACAACAATTCCTCATTTAGTCCTTTTGGATGCTCCGTCTGTAAACGGTGGATCCAGTAAGACTCTCGTTGGAGGAGTCTCTTCTCTCTGTCACCTCCCCTAAGAGGGAGGCGACTACTTCTATCCCCATGAATCTCAGACTAGAAACACCATGGCCAGCTTCTCATCATGGTTTCTAATGTTACTTTTGTGTTCTGAGATCCTGGTCCTAAAACGACTAAAAGAGAACTGAGGACCATGTGGTTTCTGATCTCAGTTCTCTTTTACCTACGTAGGTAAAAGAGAACTGAGACCAGGATCTCAGAACACAAAAGTAGCATTAGAAACCATGATGAGAAGTCTCCTATTGCCAGGCATTTTAATTCAGCTGGCCATGGTGTTTATAATCTGACATTCATGGGGACAGAAGTAGTCGAGTCTCATGTTTTTTGTTTACAGTAATAATAATAATACATTTTATTTGGAGGCGCCTTTCAAGTCAGCCAAGGTCACCTTACAAATAAGGAGTGGAAGTTTATATTTTTGTCATTGTTTTTTACACGTGAATATTTTCTATTTTGCTACGGTGCTTAGACTTTTTTCTAGTACTTCCTGACTGTTCGATGTATTATTTATAAATGCTCTGTACTTCTGTATCTTACCGGACATATTAATGTTAATCGGAACCAGCTGGCTCACTAACCAGTTAACGCCGAGGACGGCTGACTGCAGAAACGCGTCCGTTCGCTAGTTGCTGTTGTGCAGTTTCATGAATTAAAGTGTTAAACTGCTGTCAAAACTTTTTTGTACTTTGCTGAGTCAGAACCAGAACCAGAACCAGGCTGGACCAGGACCAAGAGTCTGGTTCATGTCCTACAGTCTCTCAGTTTAACGTGAGGTCCATGAACGCATCGTTTCTTCAGAAACTGTGACTTGTGACCTGCAGCTTCTGTCTGGACCCAGACCAGAACCAGACCAGGACCAGGACCAGGACCAGGACCAGGACCAGGTCTCTGTCCTTGGAGCTGTCCATCTCCATCACCCCCCCCCCCACCCCCCCCCCCCCTCCAGCAGCTGCTCCTTTTCTCTCTTTGTGTCTCGTCTGAGCCGTCGACCGTTTCTATAATCTCCATTAAAGACCAGACGCATCTGCATAATCCTGTTAACTCTGGAGATGAACACCCCCCCACCCCCCACCCCCTTCCTCCCTCTACTCACCCCCCAATCCTTACCTCCCCCCTCCTCTTCTTCCTCACCTCCACAGCCACAGGAGGAGGAGGAGGGGGGGTCTGACAGTTCAGAAAAACCCAAATCTCTTCAGTCTGGAAGCTTCATCCTGATGGACCACCAACACCCCCCCCCCCCCAAAAAAAAAACCCCAAAACCCCCAGACTCCCCACCCCCGTCTGGGGAAAATGGTTTCCTGCCCCCCCCCCCTCTCCCCCTTCCCCATCACATGAAGAAGAAAAACAGATTCTCGCTTTGTGGCGGTAATAAAAAGAAGGAAAACTAGGTCAGACCTGGACCGACTCAGACCTCATGACCTCATCACAGTCTCGTGTTCTGAACGTCTGAAGCCTGGTTTACGCTTCTGCGTCGCGGCGACGGCGTAGACCCGTCGAGGAACGCGTTGCTTCCGGTCACAGTAAAACAATGGCAACTGAAAAACGAACGCTTTTATTGCAAATGTTGAAGCGCAGGTGACGGAGAAGACGTTTGCGGAGGTTATGGTCTGTCGTCTGTCGGACCAGTCGAGGCTGAACGGGTGAATTTACCACACTGACGTTCTGAGCCGACCAATCACAGTCCTTGTGGTTCGCGACGCGACGCGTAGTCAGGATTTTTTGGAGGTGCACGTCAGGCTACGGAGTAGGGGTCCGCATAGGGGTCAGCGTCGACACCGTGGTTACACTGTCACCACGACGCAGAAGCATAAACCAGGCGTAATGTGTTTTGGCTCAGCTCTTTTCTTCCCCTTCCCCACCGGGCCCTACTACCTGGTACCTGGTTCTGTTCTGGTAACGCCTCAGTGGCTCCAAGCCGAGGCGATACTGAAACGTGACGTCAGCCGACTGCCTTCTGATTGGCCAAAGCATCGTCACTGAAAACCCAGCTGTGCCACTGGACTGAGACGATTGCTGCTCTGTCACCTGAGTTAAATGTTGCTGTGGTGAAAACCAGCTGTGGTTCGTTACCGAGGAGCAGACGACCGAGTTTGGAGCCGAGGAGAGGATCGACGACCTCGACCCGCTGAGCAGGAAGAACTATGAAGAACTCAGCTGTGATGGAGAAAGACCTGAACCGAGACGAGACTGTGGAGTGGAAAAGTCTCATAACTGGTCCAGTCCAGATCTAATAACTGTTCTAGTCCAGATATAGTCCAGATCTATTTCAGTAACCGGTCCAGTCCAGATCTAGTTCAGGTCCAGTCCAGATCTAGTTCAGGTCTAGTCCAGATCTAGTAACTGGTCCAGTCCAGATCTAGTTCACTAACTGGTCCAGTCCAGATCTAGTTCACTAACTGGTCCAGTCCAGATCTAATAACTGGTCCAGTCCAGATCTAGTCCAGATCTAGTCCAGTAACTGGTCCAGTAACTGGTCCAGTCCAGATCTAATAACTGATCCAGTCTAGATCCAGTCCAGGTCCAGTCCAGATCCAGTAACTGATTTAGTCCGGTTCTTCTCAGCTGAATGACGTGGAGAATAAAAACACGGCGGCTGCTGCTCTCTGATTGGTCGACTCAATGATTCATGAGTCGTCTCCGAGCAGGAAACAGGTCATTCATAATGAATAACACAATGACACACACACACACACACACACACACACACACACACACACACACACACACACACACACACACACACACACACACACACACACACACACACACACACACACACACACACACACACACACACACACACACACACACACACACACACACACACACTCTGACCTGGTCCCTCACTCATCACAGGAACCTGAACTCGTCACAACTTGAAGGTTCAGAAACGAAACTGATGAAACATAAAACCAGCAGCTGTGTGTGTGTGTGTGGGTGTGTGTATGTGTGTGTGTGTGTGTGTGTGTGTGTGTGTGTGTGTGTGTGTGTTGAGCTGCCACCACACAGAATCAAGCGCTCCTCATTAAACTCCACCTTCACATGATGAAGCGACAGACGAACAGAGACGATTAAAACAGCGAATTAACACAAACACACATTTTTTAAAAAACGATTTCTTCTCATTTCCGTATTTTACAGTTTCCAGTTGTTCAATTCATCACGTTAAATTATAACATGATTATAACTTAGATCTTTGAATCGATAACTAAATATAAATCTTCAATAATTTAAATTATTAGAGCTCACGACTGTTTATTCACCAACGTTTAAAGATCTTTTATAATTATTATTTTTGCCGTTTTATTCTGAAAACCACAAATTTAAAGACCGGTTGTGTTGTATATGATAAAATATTATTCTTATATTATTACTATTAATATATTATTAATCATATTGAGAGAGGCAGATATGTTGGCACAGCAGAAGACGATAGAATTTGTAATTTATGTGACATTTCTACGACTCTATAAGACAAAAATTGTTTATCCAAATAACAAATTTGTGTTATCAGACGATGCTGAGAAGCTAAAACTTCTTTTTCAGTTGAATATATTTGCATTTTCTTTATTTCTTGAAAAGGCTTCGGCGATGAGATGAAGAGCGATATACACGAAAATAAAAATTCATTCACTCATTCATTATATTGAGATATTTACCGTTGAGGTTTGTAAAATAAAGTCAAACGGATCCGTTCTGACCTGAGCCGACCCTGAACGCCTCCCTCAGTCCCACGCGGTGCGTTCAGGGACTCGAACCCTGTGGCGACTGCAGGTGCACGCTGTCATTTTAGACCGTTTTGGATTATCTATCGATCGGTCGGCTCAGAGCTGCCGATCAATACTCTCTGATCAGCTGATCAAAGGAGGAAACGTCCTCAGAGAGAAGAGCAGAACTCATCCTCTGGTTCAGTTCATCTCTGGCTCTCAGATTCATTTCAAACGTGTTTTTATTGTCGTCGTTTAAATTTATTTTCATAAAGTTTGTTTAAACTGTAAAAACGAAAACATTCAATTCTATGATTGATTGATTGATTGAGTCTGTTCAGCGGCCGAGCTTCAACACTGCAGGTCCTGATGTTTCCACAGCTGGACCTGAAGGTAGGTGTAGGTGTAGGTGTGTGTGTGTGTGTGTGTGTGTGTGTGTGTGTGTGTGACCCCTCGGTCCACAAACAGCTTTGTTTTCACCGACGATAATTTGGGATCAACAAGATGAGACGACTCAGGAGTCTGTAATCCTGTTAGAGGACACCTGCGGCTAATCCTGTTTACACACACACACACACACACACACGGATACACACGGATAAACACACACAGATACACACACGGATAAACACACACGAATCTGTCCACAAATGCTTCAATATCTGATATTTCAATTTCTTGTATGGATTTCTGGTAAAATCAAGTAAAAAAAAAATATTTCACAATATTGATTATGTTTTTCCGTTTCTGTTTTTTTTTTACTGAACCTGAACACATCAAAGAAGAAAAAAATAAATAAATAGAAAAAGAAAATCTCTGCTAAAAGAAGCTGACACACATTCACACACCTGTGTGAGACGTTCAGGTCCAGTTCGACACCAGAGACACAAAAGACACACGTCCACGTTGTCAACTTAATTCAGAAATGTTTATTTTAACTGCACTCAGATCAGTTTCCTTTAGGTTTTAATTAAAAAGGTTCAAGCTATGCTACGCTAACACTTTCCCTCTGCTTCCACTCTTTATGCTAAGCTAACGCTCTGCTAACGCCCCGCCGCCCCCCACGGTTTCATCAGAAAACAGTGAAAGGTTGCAGCTCTTCACCCTCCTCCTCCTGTGAGCTCGAGCCAGGACTTCAAAGTTCCCCCAAGTGTGTGTGTGTGTGTGTGTGTGTGTGTGTGTGTGTGTATCCCGTGAAATGTGGGTCAGGCATTAAAATGCATGAGCAGGGAGCAGAAAGCATGATGAAGTGCTGAGACACGAGGAGGAGAGAATATAAAAATAACTGGGGGGGTCGACAGAAGCCCCTCCCTGCTGATGACACGCCGACGCCTCATTGGTCGACTCCACTCCCCACCACCACCACACACACACACACACACACACACACACACACCCAACAGGAAGCGAGCTGACATGGAGACACAGAGTGCTGCTTCCTGCTCACCGTCCGTCACAGCGACAGAACGACCAGCCGACCGGAGCTCCGCCCCCTCACCTGCATCATGTGACCCACAAGCATGAACATCAGCACCTGCACATCTGCACACCTGTAACCAGGGTGAAGTGGAGTGAAGTGAAGTGGTGTAAAGTGTGAAATTAAGAGGTGTACAGTGTTTAAAGCAGAAGTAAGGTGAATGTTTGTGTTAATATAAGTCTTAAATAGTTCTATCTTCCGACAGCAATCACTTCTATAGAGTGTTTGGTCTGAAACACGGGTCTGTCAGTCACTCTGCTCTGCTCTGAGCCCAGGAGAAAACTTTCCTTGTATCCTACAACCTTTATCCAATGAGGAGAGAGAACGGCATAAAGGGGCGGTCCTCTCTGTGTGTGCAGCCAAGGGATGCGCGTGAATGTGGTGACGTAGGGACGAGGGCGGAGACTGCTAACTCCATCTGCTGACAGGAAGTTAGACAAAACCACCGGATCGCTTACTTCTGCTTTAAATAAAAAAATATTAAGTGGTGTTCACGTCCGTCACCTCGGTTCACTGTGACGACTGTTTCACTCTGTTTTACCACAACGTAGAGACAGAAACAGTTCCTCCTCTCAAACAGCTTTAAATCCTCCAGTTGTGTTTTTTGTGAACGTTTAGAGCTTGGACACCGGGCGCTCATGAAAAAATGTGTTTGATCAAAAACACAGTTATAACAATTATGAAGATTTGATTCGTGCAAAAAAATCAAGAAGAATATTTCTATTGGACGACCAGTGATCGATTTCACAGACGACCGGACTGATCACAGGTGACAAAGACTCGTTCTACATTTCCAGGTAAAAAAAAATTGAATCTGTTAATTTTGAATCCAAAACATCGTCCGTGTTCAAACGGTCAGAACTTTATTAGTCGTCTCTCAGGTCGACAGACACTTTCACTCAGCTGATCGTTCTTCCGTCGCCGGACGAAAAAAACTGACTCGACTCTTCACTCGTCTGGTACTGGATTTCATGTCTTTGTGTGTGTGTGTGTGTGTGTGTGTGTGTGTGTGTGTGTGTGTGTGTGTGTGTGTGTGTGTGTGTGTGTGTGTGTGTGTGTGTGTGTGTGTGTGTGTGTGTGTGAGGAGACGCTCGGCTGCTCCTCCTGCAGGTCGGGGTGTCGGGGGTTAGTGGGGCGAGGGGAGGTGGTGGTGAGGTGGTGAGGTGGTGAGGGGGGGGTGACCTCCAATTCAAGAGGAAACACAAAATGGCGGCTGCAGCTGTGTGTGTTAGTGGTTCTTCTTACTGGGAACAAACCCGTCCGCCATTTTCTCCCCCAGCAGCTCAGAGACGGACGAGACAGAGACAGAGAGACAGAGACTGTAACGGTACAGGTGTGTAGGTGGGAGAGAAACGTAGATTTAACTCACTTATATTAAGTTACTAATGTACAGTAACACACACACGAATCATGACACAAATGGACGACTTCACTTAAAGCTGTACAGAAAAGAAAACTGAATTTGAGCCCACTGTGGGTCTTAACATTAGTGTAATAACTCATCTATCAGACGATGTAGGCCAAACTTTGTGCAAAATTCTATTTTCGAGTAAATCCGGGATGAAAGTGTGGTATTTTTTTTCACATTGGATTGGATTGGATTCACATTATACGTCACGCTGCTCCGTCATCCGTCATTCAAACGTCTGAGACACACACACACACACACGGAGTTCGGTCTCGCCCCAAACATTGAATATCCCGCCCGCTCGATAATGACCGATCAAATTCGTTTTCCTTACTCGGGTAAACTCGTGCAGCAACTTGTGGAAACTCGTAGAAGGAGGCGACAAACAGGACAAACGGCCATTTCTGAACACCTTTAAACACTGAGGAACCAAACGTCCAATCAGATGTGGACGACGACGGACTGTCCATCACCTGAGCAGGGACAGTACAACACTTTGGCCTTTGACCCATTTCTCTCTCTCAGGTGTGCATGGTTACCAAGCATCAGTGCTGTGTTGCTACGGAGACGCCCTGGACAACAAGGACAGGACGTTAGTTTGGTACCAGACCCGCAAACAAAATCACGTTGCTCAGTTTTTTTAAAAAGCTGCTCACAGAAATGAAATCAGATAATCACAATACGATGTTTTTTGTTTTTCTGTTACAAACTGTGGAGCCCTAATCAATACTTGATATCGATTCATGTTCATTCATCAATTATTTATGACATCAGCTGTTCACTGAGCGCTGACCAATCGTTTCCTTTCACCGCTTCAAATACTGAAAACTCACTCAGCTCAATGTTGTGACACAGAAAACAGACTGAAATTCACGGATTGATTGATTGATTTATTGATTGATTGATTGATTGATTGATTGATTGATTGATTGATTGATTGATTGACACTGTCAAACATCAACATGAGTACCACCAGTACTACCAGTCAGACTCTGCCCCTAAACGGAGGCTTTTTCCTACCTACACATGTGCAACCAGTAAATCTGCTGTTTGTTTGGGGTTTTTTTTACACTTAAAGAATCAATAATCTGTCAATACAGGTGTCAGGCCAAGGTGTGTGAAGTAAAAATCGACCGATATGGTTTTTTTCAGGGTCGATACCAAGTATTAGTAATCAAGGAAACCGATAACTGATATTTTGAACCAATGTATTTAAAGTAAAGATGAAGATTTTGGTATCAGAATTGAGAATAACACAGCTGGGAATAAGAAAAGTGCTGTGTTTTGGTTTGTTTATTGGGAAAAGTCTTGAAATCACCTTGGCTGGAACCAATAAAAAAAAATGAAAATGAAAAATCTGATTAAAAAAAAGACCTTTTGTAGAACACTTAACCTCCAACACAGACCTTGGTTCAGTAGGCGGGACGTTGTTACACAGCTGAGAGAGAAATTAATTTATTTTAGTGGTAATCAGCAGTGTTGGGCGCGTTACTTTGAAAGAGTAATTACTGATAGTTACTAGTTGCTTTCCCTGAAAAGTAACTGAGTTAGTAACTGAATTACTATGATATAAAACAAAAAATAACTATTGCGTTACTTTTATAAATAAAATAAAATGCTTAAATATGTAAAATTACTTGACTCAGCGCCCTAAACTCCTGTTTATCTGGAACTAACCAACTCACTCAGTATTCCTCATACTGATACTGAATTGGTTAGTTCCAGATAAACGGCTTCATTCTGACAAGTTGATGGACTGGAAAAAATTGTGTATATCACGTAGCTACACTTTAACGGGTGTATTTTTTTAATGTGCAACCTGACTTCTTGAATTAAGTCTGAACTCTCCAGGTGTCTCCTCCTCTGTGTCTCTAACCCTCCTCTCCTCCATGTGCATCTGTTTCCAGCAACGAAGAAGCCGGTGAGAAATCAATCCATGGAGCGGTGGATAAGGTTACCATGTGTATATCTGTGTAGTCTTATGGAAATACTAAAGAGTTAAGGTGAAATCCTGCAGAGTTCCTCTTTAACCTTCCTCTTGTGTCAGCTTTCTGCCTCCATCTCTTGTGTTCGGTTCGGTTCTGACCTGAGTCTTAAATCAGCTGTAAAACACTAAAAACAATTACTTATCATCCCATTTGTTCCTCATCTCTTGGTTACATCGTTAGGCTCCTTATCCATGAAAAGGTTGTTTTGCACTTTTTAACTCTCATTATTGTTCTTCTCATCATAACACGGTCAAAACCAACCCTAACAACACAAATGTCATAATTTTAACCAGAGCATTTTAGAATTTAGTGAAAAAAAAGTGTTTTATTTAGTTTAAATAGAGGTTACTGAGAAAGTCAAAAAGCCTTGATGTAATTAACAGATTTATGTGGTACTTTTATGCATTAAAAACCTAAAAACGGTTAAGTAGCGGCATATTTTATCGTCAGTAACAATAACGGCGTTGTAACGAGGGAAACACACTGCAAAAACTCAAAATCTTACCAAGAATATTTGTCTTATTTCTATTCAAAACAATCTCATTATACTTAAAATAAGACTCATCACATAAAAAGTAGCTTGTTTTTAGACACATTTTACGTCTTTCAAGCATATTTTCACTTGAAATAAGTAGAAAAATCTGATAGTGGAGTAGGTTTTTCTTTCTTATTACAAGCACAAACAACTTGCTTTCACTGGCAGATTCTTCTACTTATTTCAAGTCAAATTTTTTGTTTGAAACAAGTGAAAATGATCTAAAAACAAGACCATTTTTAGGTGATAAGTCTTATTTTAAGTGGAAAGAGATTCGTTTTGACTAGAAATGAGACATTTTGACAAGAAATAAGACAAATATTCTTTTTGCAGTGCAGTAACTTTTTTGATGAAAAAAGCAGTGCCGTTATTTTATAACGCTGTTATTCCCATCACTGATTTTCGGTGAAAAAACGGCCGATACCGATTATCGAAAAAATGCAGAATGGCCGATATAATAATCGCTCTCTCCCTCGTATGAGGATCATGACTGAGCGAACAAGGAAAAAGGAAACGTTAATATTTCACTTTGCAAGTCGATTTACAGTTTGCGCCTCTAAATATTCTGCTTTCACTCCTACAACTATGACAACAGAACCAGGCGACGCTGCAGCCAATCAGAGCTCAGAGACACGTGATGTAAAACCTCTGAGGTCACAGTGACATCACCATCACCATCACATGATGTTAATATGTTCACACACCGACGGCTGCGTGTCTCATGGTGCTCTGAAGACGACAACACACACACACACACACACACACACCTGTAATACGACGCTTATTTTTCCCACTTTTACTTTGACGAGGTGTTTCCTTCGTCCCCCTTTCAAAATAAAAGCTGCATTTAGTAGGCCTACATTTAGTAGAACGAACCGAGTCCGACTTCTTTCAACTCCTATTGGTCCGTTCAGACACCAGCCGACCAATCGGAGGAGAGAGCAGCGAGCCGTTAACCCTCTGCTGCCAGGACGGAGCAGATACTGACGAGCCAGTGACAGCTGAGGTCACACACACACTGATCCAGGGTCAGTGTGTGTGTGTGTGTGTGTGTTCTTTGTGTCTTTGTTGAACCGTGGAGTCGTGAAGTTCGATGCAGAGAAAAATCGGTTTTTAAATCTCTGGCACCTTGGTCTGAATTTAAGAATGAACCACTATTGATTATTGATCATCAACTATTGATTAACTCAGCTGCTGTTTTCCTTATTAAGCTACACGAGTTCATCTGGTTTTTTAATAATCAGAGAAAATCCGAAAATCGACGTCAGATCGTCCGCTTCAGAATCCACCTCGATAATCGATCAGATATCAAACCAAAGGTGGTTATTGATTAATCCTGCTGAGCTACGACTGATTGGTTCTCCTCTTCTACTACTACTAGAATCGAGAGGCCGAAGGGGGCGGGGCCTAACAGGTACAGGTTCACCTTCACTCACTGCAACGACACATCTATGGATGAAGAGATGAACTCGAACCAGGACCTGATCAATACACTAGTGCAGACCGACTATTTCCAATTTCTATTTCAATACTTTACTGCCACGTCGACCAGATCAATGGGAATTTATTTCATCGCGGCCCAACGATACAAAAACCCTCATTCCATCAGATTCAGACAATAAATGTGAGATAAATAGCTAAATACTAGATAAAATCCAACAATAAAAGGAAAGAAAAAAGAAAAAAGGAAGATAATAAGATGAGATAAATAGCAAAAAAATACCAATATTGCAACCAACATCTGGTTAACCTGCCGAGGGACGAGCAGCCTCATCAAATAAAGTGCACAATGCATATTCTTAAAGTGCACAGTGGTAATCATTACAATTAAGAAGTCGTTAAAACGTTAAAAGTGCAGAATGGACAATTATTAATTATCAAGAAGAGGAATAAGCTGCTGCTGTTAAATCTGGTTGTTTTTGCTTTGATGCTTCTCAGTCCGAGGAGAAAGTTCATAGATGGATCTTAATCTTAAGGCCTTTTTCTAATTAGGTCAGAGGTTAATTAGTGTGTGCGTTTGTGTATGTGTGTTCTCCTTTACTGAAACCTCAAATAAAACTAAACTTTACAGAACTGGTCCAGACTAGAAACTAAAAAGAGATTTAAAAAAAGAAAAAAGGAAGATAATAAGATAAGATAAATAGCAAAAAAATACCAATAAATAACACCAATACCAGGTTAACCTGCTGAGGGATGAGCAGCCTCATCAAATAAAGTGCACAATGCATATTCTTGTATTAATGCTTGTTAAAGTGCACAGTGGTAATAATCATTACAATTAAGAAGTCGTTAAAACGTTAAAAGTGCAGAATGGACAATTATTAATTATCAAGAAGAGGAACAAGCTGCTGCTGTTAAATCTGGTTGTTTTTGTTCTGATGCAGAAAGTTCATAGATGGATCTTAATCTTAAGGCCTTTTTTCTAATTAGGTCAGAGGTTAATTAGTGTGTGCGTTTGTATAGGCTTATGTGTGTTCTCCTTTATTGAAACCTCAGATAAAACTAAACTTTACAGAACTGGTCCAGACTAGAAACTAAAAACAGATTTTTTTTTAAAAAAAGGAAAAAAAGAAAAAAGGAAGATAATAAGATAAGACAAATAGCCAAAAATACCAATAAATAACACCAATACCAGGTTAACCTGCTGAGGGATGAGCAGCCTCATCAAATAAAGTGCACAATGCATATTCTTGTATTAATGCTTGTTAAAGTGCAAAGTCGTAGGCTAATCATTACAATTAAGAAGTCGTTAAAACGTTAAAAGTGCAGAATGGACAATTATTAATTATCAAGAAGAGGAATAAGCTGCTGTTAAATCTGGTTGTTTTTGCTTTGATGCAGAAAGTTCATAGATGTCTTAATCTTAAGGCCTTTTTTTCTAATTAGGTCAGAGGTTAATTAGTGTGTGTTTGTGTATATGCCTGTTCTCCTTTATTGAAAACTCAGATAAAACTAAACTTTGCAAAACGTTAAAAGTGAAGAATGAACAATTATTAATTATCAAGAAGAGGAACAAGCTGCTGCTGTTAAATCTGGTTGTTTTTGCTTTGATGCTTCTCAGTCTGAGAGAGGAGAAAGTTCATAGATGGATCTTAATCTTGAGGCCTTTTTTCTAATTAGGTCAGAGGTTAATTAGACACATATTGAAGCCTCAGATAAAACTAAACTTTGCAGAACTGGACCAGACTAAGAGCTGCATGGTCTTCTGGTCTTCTGGTCTTCTGGTCTTTCTTACCTCGGGTTGGAGCTGTTCCAGTAGACCGCGTACCGGTCTGAGAAGAGCCGGTCGTCGGTGACGGCGGCGGCGGCGGCGGAGCAGCAGAGTCTGAGCAGCGGCGCGAGGAGCAGCGCGAGCACCGGCAGCACGAGGAACGGCGGCTTTAACGGCTTTAACGGGAACCGGAACATCTCTCTCTTCTCTTCTCTTCTCTTCTCTTCTCTTCTTCAGCTGCAGGGACCAGAACCACCAGGACCAGAACCCAAACACATCAATCAGGTCTGAGGCTCCGAGTTCCTCTCAGCAGAACATCGATATAACTTATCAATAAGCATCGATTTCACTCCTAGTATTATTATTATTAGGCGCGTTTAGTTGGAGTTGGAGATTCCCCAACAACAACAGCAATAATTATGATGATGATGATGATAAAAATAAAAATAATCCATGATTCCTCCTCTTCTTTTTCTTCACGGGGACCGTTTCTCCTCCACACAAACCGGTGAATTCACGTTAATCCTGCAGGTCCACGACGAGCACAAACTGTCCCAAAGTCTCAGTCTCATCCTCCTCTTCACTTCACTTCAGATCAGATCAGTCTGAACCAGAACCAGAACCAGAACCAGAACCAGAGCCAAGGGGATCGAACCTGGTCCAGGACCAGGATCAGAGCCACAGGGGACCGGGTTGTTGTGCACAGAGGAGGATCAGTGCGTCCATGTGCATGTGCGTCCTGCTGCTGCTGCTGCTGCTTTTCTCTGCTGGAAGCTCCGGATCGATCCCCGCTCCTTGGATCCTCTCATTCAGGATTTATGCTTTTTTTTCTTTTTTCTTTTCTTTTTTTCTCCTTTTTTCTTTTTTATGTCTTTGCGAGTCTCTTATGTAACCGCTCCAGGATCTCACCGTCCCTCCAAACCTTCCCGCTGCTCCCGGCTGAGCTGATGGCAGCGGCTCTGGAAGTTCAACACTCCGCTGCACCGCGAGTCCGCATCAAGGAGCGTTGTGGGTTTTTGCAGAGTTTTTTTTTTTTTTTTGCAGGTTTGTGCAGTTGTCTCTCCTCCGTCCGAACCTGGACTCACAAACAAACTTTCCGCAGCTGTTCTTCTGACTCTTCTGAGCCGAACCGAACTGAGTCCGAACCAGAGGAACAAAGAGGAGAGAGAGAGAGAGAGAGAGAGAGAGACAGAGAGGGAGAGAAGGAGGGAAAGAGAGAGAGAGGGAGAGAGGAGGAGAAAGTTTGTGCAGCTGCAGGAGGAGCGTTTGGTGTGGGCACCGGCTCAGCTCCGACTGCTGCTGCTGCTGCTCCCGGTGCGTCCCCGCTGGGCGGAGCTTCTGAGCCGCGGTGTCTTCCTCCTCCCTCCTCCTCCTCCTCCTTCTCCTCCTCCTGCACTGCAAAAACCCCAAATCTTTCCAAGAATAGGCCTATTTGTCTTATTTCTACTCAATACGAACCTCTTTCCACTTAAAATAAGACTCATCACCTAAAAAATCAAACTAATTTTCATTTGAAATAAGCAGAAAAATCTAAGTTTTTTGTGCTGGTAATAAGAAAGAAAAACTTGCTCCACTATCAGATTTTTCTACTTAGGCTATTTCAAGTGAAAATCTGCTTGAAAGAAGTAAAAAAAAAAAAAAAAAAAAAAGGGGTCTAAAAACAAGCTGCTTTTAATGTATGTTTAGTATAATGAGATTTGTTTCCACTAGAAATAAGACAAATGTTCTTGGTAAGAGTTTGAGTTTTTGCAGTGTGCTCCGGTCCAAACCCAAAATCTTTCCAAGAATATTTGTCTTATTTCTTCTCAAAATGTCTAGTTTCTACTCAATATGAATCTCTTTCCACTTTAAATAAGAAGACTCTTCACCTAAAAATGATCTTGTTTTTAGATCATTTTCACTAGTTTCAAACTAATTTTCACTTGAAATAAGTAGAAAAATCTGCCAGTGAAATCAAGTTTTTTTTTATGCTTGTAATAAGAAAGAAAGAAAAACTTGCTCCACTATCAGATTTTTCTACTTATTTCAAGTGAAAATCTGCTTGGAAGAAGTAAAAAAAAAAAAAGGAAAAGTCTAAAAACAAGCTACTTTTTATTGTGATCATGTGATGAGTCTTATTTTAAGTAAATAAGACAAATGTTCTTGGTAAGAGTTTGAGTTTTTGCAGTATGCTCCTGCTCCTCCTGCTCCTCCTCCAACCACAGGCGGCGGCAGCTCCGCGAACAGAAATAAGTGGACACCACCGGGGCCTCGGATCTGGATCAGAACCAGAATCTGGAGTTAAGACCCGGATCTAGACTAAGGTGCAGGTGAATCCACTCATCTATCAGACGATGGAGCCCAAACTTTGTGCAAAATTCTATTTTCAAGTAAATCCGGGATGAAAGTGAGGTATTTCTTTTTCACATCGGATAATGCAGGCGCACGGATTATACGTCAGCCTGCTCACGATTCATCAGCCACTGATATTGGATGCGTCATCCGTCAATCAAACGTCTGAGACACACACACACACACCGAGCTCGGTCTCGCCCCAAACATTGAATATCCCGCCCGCTCGATAACGACCAATCAAATTTGATTTCCTTACTCGGGTAAACTCGTGGAAACTCGGCGTGACAAACAGGACAAACGGCCATTTCTGAACACCTTTAAAGAGACCCCTGCAAGGAGTTTGCTTTTGATTATAAAAGAGTCTCATATTGATGTGGATGAATCTAGATTACCCACTTGTTAATGGGTCCATTATCGATAAATACTGTATATCATTTTGTCTTTATCGCTAGTTGGCATCATTTATGGTCGGAACTACGATGCTATCTGATCGTCTTCCAACATCCAACTTTCATTCTTGATCAATGAAAACATTCTTGGCAAATATTTTCGCTTTCGTCCGTCTTGTGCCGGTCCAAGAATTTCACCGTGCGCACGGAGGCTCATGGGAAATGTAGTGTGAGAATAATTCGCTTTCCAAAACTCCTCATAGTCCCTTTAATGTTGTTCTGAGATCGGCGGGGCAGAGACGTGAGCTGCTCAGTGAACACAATGGAGGTGAACGGTACAGGTCCCCTGTCCCTCATCATCAAACTCATCAAATACACATTCACCACGCTATGAGATAACACAACGTTACCAGACAGAGTTGTTTTAGAGGCAAATGCAGCCGGAACTACATTCCAGACACGACTGCTGGGGTGGAGGGATTTCAAAAGTGCAAAGTAGTTCTGAGTATTTGCTTCATATTTGTGTTCACTGAGCAGCTCACGTCTCTGCCCCGCCGATCTCAAAATGCACCGATAATTAAAGCAGAAGTAAGCGATCCGGTGGTTTTGTCTAACTTCCTGTCAGCCGATGGAGTTAGCAGCCCCCGCCCTCGTCCCTACGTCACCACATTCAGGCGCATCCCTTGGCTGCACACACAGAGAGGACCGCCCCTTTATGCTGTTCTCTCTCCTCATTGGATAAAGGTTGTAGGATAGAAGGAAAGTTTTCTCCTCGGCTTACAGCAGAGCAGAGTGACTGACAGACCCGTGTTTCAGACCAAACACTCTATAGAAGTGATTGCTGTCGGAAGATACAACTATTTAAGACTTATATTAACACAAATATTCTGCTTACTTCTGCTTTAAAGGTAAAAATGAACCTACTGCTATGACTATAGGGATTATGGTGATAGGAAAATCTGAATAAATGTTGAACTATCCCTTTAAACATATATAAAGATATCTAAACCTTATATCTAGACCTTTAACCTGTAAACTACACACCTGCCATCTCACCTGTGTCTCTGTGGTGAATCAGCTGATCAGTGTGGGGGGGTTTGAACCTGTAACGCTGCTGCTGCTGCTGCTGTGAGGAGGACGACGACCCCCCTCTTCCTCCTCCTCCTCTTCCTCCTCTTCCTCCTCTCTCTCTCCCAGTGATTCAGCACTCATACATATTTCAGAGTGTAAGCTTTGGAGGGAAAGTGGGAGCGGGGGGAGGAGGAGGAGGAGGAGGAGGGGGGAGGAGGAATACAGATGAATCTTTAATTCTTGCTTTTAAAGCGGGCTCACAGATTAATGGAGCTGCTCTATTAAACTTTCAGAGGGTCCCCATGAATAAATGCAGAGACCGCCGGGCGTTCGACAACCACTGACCATGTAGACACAGAGAGAGAGAGAGAGAGAGAGAGAGGGAGAGAGAGAAAGAGAGAGAGAGAGTCGTGGTTATTGCACAGCAGCAGCTCCACATTACATCAGTGTGTTCTAATTACACATCTGGACCAGGTAACATCTGTCTGCAGGGGGGCTCGGCTCTACACCGACCCAGAAGAATCCAGAGAGTGAATGAATGAGGCGTTCACTGACCTCACCTGGAGTCGGGAGAGGCCGGGACTGGACCTGGACCAGGTCACAGGTACCAGACGACAGGTTCTGGGTTACTTTAAAATAATAATTAGTCATAGTTAAAGGGACAATGGTAAATGGTCTTGTATTTATATAGCGCTTTACTATACCTGAACGATACCCAAAGCGCTTTACAGTACATCGCATTCACCCATTCACACATACATTCACACACTGATGGCGGAAGCTGCCATGCAAGGCGCGAACCACGACCCATCAGGAGCAAGGTGGGTAAGGTGTCTTGCCCAAGGACACTACGGCAGCAACCGGGACAGAGCGGGGTTCGAACCGCCAACCCTCTGATCATTGGACGACCCGCTCTACCACCTGAGCCACTGCCGCTAAAGGGACAATGAGGAGTTTTGGAAAAGCGAAGTGTTTTCACACTACATTTATGAGCCTCCGCACCGTGAAATTCTTTGACCGGCGCAAGACAGACTCATGTCGTAGTTCCCACCATAAACGGTGATTCGGCGGCGTTATTCTCATGACTCGCCACGAAACCAAAAGTAAAGAAACGCTGGTCGGCTCGCCCAGCATTTCCACCACCACTAATAATAACAAAATAACCATAGAGACAAAACTATATATTTATCTAAAATGGGCCCATTAACAAGTGGTAACGTAGATTCATCCACATTAAAGTGAGACTTTTTTATTGTCGCAGAATTTTTCGTTCTGCCAATGGAGAAACTCCTCGTTGTCCCAAAAGGGATACTTCACCCAAAATCGATAATTCACCAATCGTCTACTCACCGTCATGCCAATGAAGGAAGGGTTTGGAGAACTTTCAGACAGTACGTTTACATGATGACGCTTGAGAAAACTGAATTATTGCCCTAAAACCCTCCTGTTGTCCTCCTGGGTCAAGGAAGGAAGGTCGAAGGAAGGAAGGAATGCAGGAAGGATGGAGGGAAGGAAGGAGGGAAGGAAGGACAAAGGGAAAGAAGGAGGGAAGGAAGGAAGGACAAAGGGATAGAAGAAAGGAAGGCAGGAAGGACAAAGGGAAAGATGGGAGGAAAGAAGGAAGGGAAAAAAGAAGGAAACAGATGGAGGGAGGAAACCGATTGGGTCAAAAAAGAAGGAAGGAAGGAAGGAGTGTGTAATGTAGAGCTGTGATAGGTTGATCGGTTAAATTCAATCGACAGTTTTAGGGCACGTCTCTTTAAAAAAGTTATTAGTTATAGTTAGTTTAGTTGTTATTTTCCCCAAAAAGTAAAAGAGTTAGTAACTGAATTACTACATTATAAAAGTAACTTATTACAAGGAAAAGTAACTATTTCTAGTAGTATCTGTTACGTTTTTTCTTAAATAAAAAGATAAACGTCTTTTTTCCAACTAGTTGATGGACTAAAAAAATAACATCCACTTTAACGGGTGTATTATTTTGTGACGGGACTTCTAGAGTCAAGTAACGTTGAGTAACGCGTTTTATTATCAGTAACGGTAACAGCGTTATAACGGAGGAAACTTCTGCGATTACTTGTAACTGGAAAAAGGAGCGCCGTTATTCCCATCACTGGTTATAACTCCATGTGACTCCAACAGGTGTTTGACGAGCTGACGGTTCTGACGGTCCCGGTCCACGACGACGACGACATGGATGTTGATGCTGATGTGACCTTTGACCTCAGGTCCAGTTGCAGTTGTGTGTGCGTTTCCACGGAGACTCTTACAAGTTCTGTTCGTCCTTGCTGAAGGACGGAGAGCGTCTCCGTGGGGGGTCCGGACCAAACCAGACGACTTAATGGACTGTGCTGATTCGTCCTCCGCCGGGCTTTAATTGACCTGCTGTGTGTGTGTGTTTCAGTGTGTGTGTTTAAGTGTGTTGAAGTGTGTGTGTGTGTGTGTGTGTGTGTGTTTCTTACATGTGACCAATCTCCGTCCTCTCAGACAGAATTAAAGGGTTAATTACCACCCAGACCAGAGTGGACCGATTATTCACGTTTCACCGCTCGGGGACAGGTTTACCTGGCGACCCCCTGCGGGACGGCGTCCAATCACAGAGACGCCAGGACGGAGCAGCCTGAGGAGTGTGTGTGTGTGTGTGTTCTTGTACATGCTACGTTGTGAGGACCGGAACGAGTTTTTAATCAACAGAGTGAGGACATTTTTGGGAAGTGAGGACATTTTGGCCGGTGCTCACTTTTTCCAAGGGCTGTTTGAGGGTTAAGACGTTAGATTATAATTCAGTCCCTCCAGGATTTCGCGGGCTTTTTTTGTGATTGTTGCGGCCTAAAATGCCTGAATTTGCGGCCACATTTTGAAAAAATTGCGGTGAATGTTGCGATGTTTTAAGTGCTTTTGTTGCGATTAAATTGCGGGAGACAGCGAAAGTTGCAAAAAAAAGTTGCAGTTTTGTTCTGAATAATTAAAAATCAAAGGAAAATTGAAAATTTTGAAATGTCACAAATTAATGTGATGTCATGTTATACCAGCAATTTTCCACTTGTTAAGAAAGGCACAGGAAAATTATATAGAGTTTAAAGTTGTTTTACTTTTAATTAAAATGTCTGTTTAAAAATCGTGGTAAAAGAACTGTTTTATTAAAACAGTCCAGTTTTTGAATAAAAAGGGGAGGGTGGCTACTCAAGTCCAGGGCCAGGGCCTTAGGATGGGGGAAGGGGCACCTGGCCGCCGGCTACTCCGCTCCGGCCCTGCAGTGGCGCACTCACTGGATTCCCCCTCGGCGAGTGCTGCGGGGTTGACACAGCCTCGGGTGGTCAAGCAGGACAGCTCACACACTCAACACGTTCAACTCAGCTTGTGTTCCTTTACTTATCACTTTGTGCACGTTGTATCAAGTTTCTTGCCGTCAGCCCAGCCACGCCGTTCCTCCGTGGACTCACTTTCAACCACCGCTCCGTCCAGACTCGCACTCTCTGCTGTGTAACTCGCGGAAAGCACCGACGATTGGTCCAATTTGCGGAAAAGTTGCGGTGATTGTACAAAATTGCAAGATCGCAAAAATTCGCGGGGATTGGCTGAATTTGCGTTAATTGTTGCGATCGCAACATCGCGAATTCCTGGAGGGACTGATAATTAGGTTTAAATTAGAGTAATGGTTAAGTTTAGGCATTTGTTTTGGATGGTTAAGGTTAGGGTAAGGGGCTATAGGGAATACATTATGTCAATGACATGTCCTCACGAAGATATATTTACAAGGATGTGTGTGTGTATATGTGTGTGTGTGTGTGATGGAAGAGGCCGAAGAGACGACTGTTTGAATAATCTGCCTTTTAGGTGGAAGCGGTGAAGCTGTCAAGCCGCCGGGCGGTGATGGGGCCTGTCAGCCGGGCGGCCATTAGCCGCACGCTGAGACGCCTCCTCCTCGGCTTCCCGCCTAAAAAAAAGCGGCGTTTACCTCCTCTTCTCCCGCTCAAACACGTCAAACACGCGTGACCGGCGCTCATCTCATCGAGCAGCAGCAGCATCACACACACACACATATAAACATGGCGCTCGGCAGCGGGATTAGCTGTCTGACGGGCGCCATGTGCTTGTTTGCAGCGGTCACTCTGTGGGGGGTGGAGGGGGTGTGTGTTAGTGTGTGTGTGTGTGCGGGGGGTGTGTGTGTGTGTTGGCTGATATGTTTGACTGCAGGACGGTGGGCGGGAGAATTAGCATTTAAAGTACTTGCCCACCAGGCATTAGCACACCTTAGTGAGCCCAGCAATCTGTTTCCTGCTGCTGCCGAAAACTCAGACATCACATCAACACATCACAGAGAGAGGTGGCGTGTGTGTGTCTGTGTGTGTGTGTGTTGCTCCTATGGCAACACATCAGTCCACCGTCATTGACTGATGCTGAAACCGTGAGCAGGTGTGCAGCAGCTGCAGTACACCTGGACGAGACTCCTCCTCCTTCTTCGTGGATGGATCGGACAACGTACAGATAACTCACAGGCGGCCATCTTGTGTCGGTCCACTCCCTCTGACTCCGGTCGCAGTAAAGTGGGTGATCCAATTTTGTCCGTATATAGCTATTACTTTTCTTGAAGTCATTTTCCAGGAGATTTTCATCTTCTACAGTCTGACAGACACATGTTATAGAGTTGATTCAGGGTTGAAGTTCATCACGGCGCTGGTTCAAGGAAAAGAAAGTGAATGGGATTTCTGCATTGTGTTTTGGATGATGTCAGAAAATCAGCTCTGTGACTAAAACACAGTTTCTGATAGTTAAAAAGAAAAATCCACACGCACATCCGTGTCAAAAAACTTTGGGCAGGTGCTTAGCCGGAAACATACAAAAGTTAAAAAGAAAGTAGAACGGCTCGCACACCACAGGGCTCCAATATGCAGTCCATTTATTTACACAAGACAAGACTTAACGTTTCGAGCAGAAGCAGCTCTTCGTCAGACAATACTGATACTTACAAATTTAGTTCAGTGAGATAATCTTCACATATGAACTCCTTTTCTACCGTATTTGAAGCTTAATGCGATGGCCAGAAGTAAAACGCTAACGTTAGGCTTTAACGGACTACTACATGGTCAGCTCACGTAAAACTGCTCAAGCAAAATAAATCGATTTCATATCAATCCGAAACTGACGAAAACGAAGTGAATTTTATCTATAATTTCAATATGTTTAAGTTAGTTTTGTAAAAACTCAATTATGTTTTTTTCTTTTAATTATAGTTTTTGTGTCAGTGAAGGTTCTCAGTCATCCAGGTCATCTTATTCTTGTGGAGTTGTAGTAAAAAGGCAACTGGGCTTCTTCTCTTGTTTGAAGACGTTTCACCCCTCATCCAAGATGCTTCTTCTTTAGTCTCAGAACTGAAGAAGCATCTTGGATGAGGGGTGAAACGTCTTCAAACAAGAGAAGAAGTCCAGTTGCCTTTTTACTACAACTCCACAAGAATTATAGTTTTTTTTAATTTCAGTTAATTCTAGTTTTCGTCATTTCGTTCGTTTTCGTTCACGATAAAACCTTGGTCGGCACCAATAAAAGAACCAAATTCAGGTTCCCGTCCCTGCTCACATGTGACTACAACCCGACTGCGGTGGCAGGTGATGAGTTCAACGTGACGTGAAACAGCAGAGAGTGATGTAAACAGGAAGTGAACAAAGTAAACAAATCTCAACCCTAACGGGAGGAGAAAGAACGTGTCAGTCAGACAGGTGAGGTCAGCTGGTCGTCGTGTTCCTGCACCTGCAGATCAGACTCGGCGCCCGGTGAACAGACCTGACAGAGTGTGTGTAAGTGTGTGTGTGTGAGTGTGAGAAAGTGTGTGTAAGTGTGTGTGTGTGTAGGATTATGCTAACTCTTCCCTCCTCTCTGCTCAGTCTGAAGGATTTGTGTCAGACCAAGCTGGCGTGCCGACGCTTTTTCTCCCACAATCCCTCTTTGTTCGCTGGCGTGTCACCGGTCCAGCGTTGTTGTGTGGGGAGAGGGTGTGTGTGTGTGCGCGTGTGTTGGTGGGGAGGTGTGGCGGCTGGTGGTGCATGTGTGTGTGGCGATTCGGGAGGGGGGCGTGTGTGATTGTGTGTGTGTATAAGAATTCACGGATATGAACTTCCTCCAGTCTGTAAAGCCTCAAATCTCGTCTGCCGTTTCCACAGGACTGAATGTGAAAGTGAACGCTTCACTTCTCCTCTTCCTCTGTTTTATTATCTCCACCCCCCCCACATCACCCACTCCTCCTCCTCCTTCTTTGATCGTCCTCTTAGATACAGCTCCTCTCTCCCTCTCTCTTTCTCTCTGCAGGTTCATCAGGTTCAGCTCTCTCAGACTAAGCGACAGGAAGTGAAACCTGACGTGCGGTTCGGTCGGTCTCTGATCCGATGGCGGCGGTGGTGGTTACCTGAGTGGCGACTCTCACCGACTTTTCACCTCTCGCCTCCACACAGATATCACACAAAGATCATGAAGGTCACATGATGATGCCACACACACCAGCGTGTTTCCTCCTCTGAATCAGCTGCTGGTTGCCAGGTGGATCCAGATCTGCTGCAGGTGCACAGGTGTTTCTAATAAAAGTACAGTTCGCTCCCTGCAGCTACAAGATGACGATGAGGTCAAGGTCCGTTGGTGTTTCTGAGTGTTTGCTGCCACCTGCTGCTTCGGATCAGACGTCACACGCTACAGACCGACAGGTGGTAAGGTGTGTGTCTCTGCTGCCACCTGCTGGTGACAAGATGGAGTCAACACAACACAGCATTTTATTATTTATAAATACATATGAACTAAAATTCAAAGAACTGGTGGACTTTGAAACTGCACAGCTTGTGTTTGAAATGAACAACACGCTACCTGACTGTTTTCAGTAAAAGTTCAATAAAAGACAAAGCTATTACAACTTCAGAGTAATGTGTATATTCAGAAAGTCAAAAATCAGAACCAACACTAAATCTATGGAATAATCTGGAGATTGATTTAAAAACATGCAGTACCAAAATCTCATTTAAAAAAACAGTCGAAAATAGGATGATCAATAAGTTAGAGCAATGAACTGTGATGCCTGCTATGCTGTAGAGCTGTTTATTCTCTTTTTTCTGATTATTTGCTGATAAAAAGGAACTAGTGGATGCATAGCACCGGTAACCTGATTTATAATAGGGTAGGCAAAATAAGCTAAACTTCAGCCTACACCTTTTCACTTTTAGTCCTTGTTTCGCTGCCGTATTATGTTGAACTGTAATTTCTATTGTAAGAAATAAACTTAAGTCTTCACACACTGAAAATATAAACAAACACAGAACAAATAAACATGAATATGATGATATGATATGATAATAAGATGAATGAGGAAGATTCTGATTATAAATTACCTGAGGACTTAACCACCGTGCCCCTGTGAGGTCATCCTGAGACAGTGACAGGGATGCAAACGGGTCAGGACCAAAAAAGAGAGGAATTGTCTGGCCGGGGGGGCTCACCATTAACAAATAATTACATTACAATATCATGGAAAAGTCAATTTCCAGTAGTTCAACCCCAACCAAGTACTGAGTGCATATAGATGGACATAGTTTTCAGAAGGCCAACATTTCTATATTAGAAATGCTTTAAAAAAAAAAGATCCTTTGCAATATTTCAATTTTGGAGATACTGAATTTTAGGTCTTCACTGAATGTTAGTCATAATTATTACTATTAAAATAAACTGAATAAATAAAGACATGGGATGTTTCATTCAGTCTGTAATGGACATTTAGGCCTGCAGTTTCACTTTTTGAATTGAACACATTCTACATCGCGGAGGCGACGTCTTTCCACTTATTAGGGCTTCCTTCACCTCTGAAACGGGGCAGAGCTCCGTGGGAGACACCTGCCTAACACAGCAACGTAGGGAACCGTGCATGTCCGCGGCGCACAGCTCCACGGACATGCACCGGGGGAAAAACGGCGTCGCCGTCGTATCGAATGCACGCGGATATGCGCCGCTTTGGGTAACGAGCGCGCACGTCGTGCGTCTACATTGGAAGAGGCTGTTATCAGTATAATCAGAGACCATGAATGAGTTCGCCTCAGTTTCACGTGATTGTCACTGTCAACCTGTTAGAAAAACATTTTACTGACCCCAGCTGAGACGCTGAGACCCCACCCCCTCCCCTCAAAAACAAAAACTCTTCGGATCTGAACGATTCACACAAGTCACCTAACTGGTCATGAAAAAAGCGAGTTTCGCTTTTCGGCGCGCTGTTTGCATCCCTGGACAGTGATGTCATAACTAAACTTGAATTAAACAAACTTTCCTACAGTGGGTTTATTACAATTAGGTGCATTTCCACTGCAGGAGTTCCTGGTAAAGAGGGAACCATCCTCTCTCTCTCCGCGGCCGTGTCTCCACTGCAGAGCAGGACCTCCGGACTCTTGAGGTGCAATCGTTTTGATCATCATTTGATCAGCACACAGGGTATCTGCAGGTTTCAGCAACTCAAATAAGATTAAGATTAAGACTTTTAAAGATCTTTTTAATGCCACCTTGAATTAAATCTAAGACTGAAAAAAAAAAAAATCCTGTAAACAGAAGCGATGGTTGGGGATCCCGCTGTATTACAACCTCAATGATAATCATTAAAGTTTACCGTACTTATTGTTTATTAAAAAGGGACTATGAGGAGTTTTCGAAAGCAAAGTGTTTTCACACTACATTTCCCATGAGCCTCCATGTGCACGTTGAAATTCTTGGACCGGCGCAAGATGGACGAAAGCGAAAACATTTGCCAAGAATGTTTTCATTGATCAAGAACGAAAGTCGGCGGTTCGAAGTTCGATCCGACGGCGTTATTCCCATGACCCATCGGGCACCGTCTGGGAAACCGAAACGAGGAAATGCTGGGTGAGTCGACCACTAAATAATAATATCAAAATATCTATAAAAGACAAAACGATACATTTATTGAAAATGGAGTGTACATATTTTGATTTATTCTAATGCATTTCTGGCGTTCTTAGATGATCTACTGTCCACACACACACACACACACACACCAACACACACAAACACAGAGAGTAATGACACAGTCGTAGATAAAAAGTGATTTAATGTGTTTTTGTCTGTGACACAGTTTAAGGCTCAGAACCGTCGACACTTGAATCAAAATAAACGTTTCATCAGATATAAAACCAACATCACTGACTCACCTGTGCTACAAAACATGTATGTACAGTTAACACACCACCCCCCCTCCCATCCCCTCCCCATCCCAACCCCCACCAACCCCTCTACCTGCCTCACCTGCCTCACCTATCTCACCCCCACCCCGACACTGAAGGCTCATGATGCATTCAAGGCACCTGGGGAGACATGATTCACATCAAGTGAGATTGATTTTTTTTCTTTTTTTTTAATTTCAGTAACTTTTGAGGATCCAGGTCCCTGATTCGGTGTCGGTGTCTCGGCCTCTGGTGACATCACTGCTCCACTGTCCGACTGTGACGACTGCGCTGTGATCAGAACCTGAGGAACCGGGTCTCAGTCCTGATGTAGGGAGTTTGTGCGTCTAGTTTTGTGGAGAGTTGACCTGTTGGCCAAGGAGGAGGAGGGGACATACCTGAGACAGGTAGATGTTGTTGTGTTTTAATACTCGCTGTGGGGCGTTCAGACCAAGTGGATCTGCCCCTGGAGGATGTGCAGTGCATTGTGGGAACTGAGGATATCAGTCAGAGGACACTTTGTGGACATGGAGCAGGAATGAGCTGAGCCATTTTAATAATTTTTTTTTCTCCTAGTCTCAATCCATCATCGACCAAAGCTCCCAGGTGTCTTGAATGCAGCACGACTGCGGTTCAGACAGTGAAGCAGCTTCATCGTGAAGTTCAGGTGAGCGGCTGGAATGTCGACATAATAACATTAAGACACAGATGAACGAAATGTCTTCAGTTCATCTCTGACGGCGGCCCCCCCGAGCAGCCCAACGTCAAGACGTGCGACTCGGCCGGCGCCGTGTGAAGGCACAACACACAAACTGCCGCAGCAGCAGAACCTCAAGTCGCACCGACCTGTGAAATCCAGTGAAGCAGTCGAGAACAACATTCAACTTTCCCACAGGAAACACCGAGAGCGCCTAAACCAGTTCACCATCTTTTGAGTCTGTTCTTTGTGTATTTATTTTTTATTTTAAGTCCTAAAAACCAGAAACCTGAGGCAGGCGGGTCTGTTTGCATCTAAAAGGCCGTTTTTGGTTTCAGCTGTAGTGGATCACAAACTTATAAATAAACCGTTCAGAGACAACAGACAAGACGAGCGAACAACAAAACCCAACAGAACAAGACAGAAACAAACCCCCAGCAAATAAAAGCTAAGGAATGATTAAAATATTGCTACAATGTCTGATTGGAATAAAACGTGATTGCATACGTGGAAATAAAGAAATCAAAAGAGGAATAGAAAAAAAGAAAAATCTCATCTAGAACTAAAAAGACCCAGCAAACGGCTAAAACAGAATCAGTTCACATGTCTGACGCTACAGTAACCAGCAGTACAAAACACTAACAGGAAGGAAACAACAATAAAATACACTTACAAATGCGGATATAGCTGTAATACATCTCAACAGTAAACCTTTGACAGCTGTAAACCTGCTCTTTGCCAGTTTACAGAGGCATGATGGGAGATTTGTTTTCTGAGTCGAGATTTGCTCTGACTCCAGGAATAAGGCACAGGGATCATCTAAAGGCCAACGAGGCCTGATCTCAGGTCTGACAGCCTGAGGTGGATTCAGGACTGGCGGAGGCCTGAACTGGTAAAGACGACGAGTTACGTCAAACGGGGGGAAACCAGAGAAGAGGACTAGGGCCGCGGGAAAGTGAGAATAAAGAGAGAACTGTGAGTTCATGAATTCAGAATTCAAAGGGTTTAAGTCCAGAGTCTGGACGACGAATTGAAACACTGACTTTAAATCTTTAGTTCTGACTTTAAAGTCAAAAGGCAAGAGTGGCTCAAGGTAACAGCTCCACAACAAGAAGGCAAGAGAGGGGGCACCGTCTGAAACCTCCTTCAAATCCTGACCACAAACTCAGAATCCTGACTTTATTTATTATGTGGATTTGAGGCTAAACACAAGACTCCTGAATTTCTCCAGACTCAGAGTAGTCCAGCATCTTCTCCCCAAGGACCCTAATCCTCTTTGAAGGCAAAGAGCTTTTTAAAACAATAATTTAACATCACACCAGAGTTCACGATGGTTTCTGCAGACGACGTGTTGGAATGATCGGAGTGTAGTGGACACCATCGATAACCGCCCTCCGAGAAGGAGGTGCAGGGTCCAGATGGTGGGAGTCTGAGGCTCAGATTGACGACTTGGAGAAGGAGACCCGCAGGTGATGGTTCTCTCCCAGGTCGTGGTTGTGGAACTCGATAAGGGACTCAATGGCCTCCTCCACTGAGCCCATCTGGATCAGAGCCATCTTGTGGTCCTTCCTGAAGGACAGATCAGGAAGTTCTTAAGGACTGATAATATGATGTTTCTCTCAAACCACGGTACAACCTCGGGGTTCTAAAACCTTTAGCTAAAACGTGGCAAATAACACTTGGAGTGGAGGCCTGTTACTTGTCTTCAACTTCTTGCTTGCACCTCAATGTTCTAACTCTTGTTGTTGCCCTTTCTTCAAACTTTTGTCCTTGTACTGAAACCTAAACATCTTGTCTTCCCTGTTCTTTCTGGGAGATCTTTGAGTCGCCCCTGAATACGTCTTTCTTGGATTCACCCTCAAGAGTCATCCATGCCCCCAAGCATCTGCCTGCTCTTCAATAGTCTGTGCTCGCATGGAGGCCTGTTGTCTTCAACTTCTTGAGTGCACCTTAATGTTCTCACTCTTGCTGTTGCCCTTTCCTCAAGCTTTTGTCCTTGGCCTGAAACCTAACTGTCTGCCTGAAGTCCTTGTTCTTGTCTTCCTCCTTGTTCTTTATTTTTGGTCTCTCATTCCTGTTCTTTCTGGGCAATCTTTTGAGTCACCCCTGAATACATGTTTCTTGGCATGTAGGCCCCGTCCTGGTCCTGCAGCTCTTACCATCCTTGTCCTGAGAACTCCATTCTCATTCAAAAACCTTCTCACTGCCCTGAAACACCTGCCCTTACCTTGATGCTCCTTTAGCTAAAACGTGACAAATAACACTTGAGGGTAAAGCCCTAAAATCTCCATCCATGCCTGCTCTTAAACCTTCTGTATTCGCATGTAGCCCTGTTACTTGTCTTCAACTTCTTGTTTGCCTCAGTTTTCTAACTCTTGTTGTTGCCTTTTCTTCAAACATTTGTCCTTGTCCTGAAACCTAAACATCTTGTCTTCCTCCTTGTACCCAAGTCTTTATATTTGGTGTCTTGTCCCTGTTCTTTCTGGGAGATCTTTGAGTCGCCCCTGAATACGTCTTTCTTTGAGTGCACCTTAATGTTCTCACTCTTGCTGTTGCCCTTTCCTCAAGCTTTTGTCCTCATCCTGAAACCTAACTGTCTGCCTGAAGTCCTTGTCCTTGTCTTCCTCCTTGTTCCTAAGTCTTCATTTTTGGTCTCTCATTCCTGTTCTTTCTGGGAGATCTTTTGAGTCACCCCTGAACACATCTTTCTTGGCATGTAGGCCCTAATATTGTCCTGATGTCCTGTCCTGGTCCTGCAGCTCTTGTCATCCTTGTCCTGAGAACCCCATTCTCACTCAAATGCCCTCAAGCTTCTCTCTGCTCTTAAATCTTCTGTGCTCGCATGGAGGCCTGTTACTTGTCTTCAACTTCTTGTTTGCACCTCAATTTTCTAACTCTTGTTGTTGCCCTTTCCTCAAGCTTTTGTCCTTGGCCTGAAACCTAAACGTCTTGCCTGAAGTCCTTGCTCTTGTCTTCCTCCTTGTTCCCAAGTCTTTATTTATTTTTGGTCTCTCGTTTCTGTTCTTTCTAGGAGATCTTTGAGTTGCCCCTGAATACGTCTTTCTTGGCATGTGGGCCCTTATGCCAAATCCTGGTTCTGCAGCTGCATCCTAATCCTGACCCAGAAACCTTCTCACTACCCTGAAACTTATATCCTTACCTTGATGCTCCTTTAGCTAAAATGTGACAAATAACACACGAGGACAAGCCCTAAAATCTTCATCCGTGCCCTCAAGCCTCTGTCTGCTGTTACTTGTCTTCAACTTCTTGTGTGGATCTCAATTTTCTAACTCTTGTTGTTGCCCTTTCTTCATACTTTTGTCCTTGTACTGAAACCTAAACAGCTTGTCTTTCTCCTTGCACCCAAGTCTTTTCTGGGAGATCTTTGAGTCGCCCCTGAATACGTCTTTCTTGGGCTTACCCTCAAGAGTCATCCATGCCCTCAAAGCTTCAATAGTCTGTGCTCGCATGGAGGCCTGTTACTTGTCTTCAACTTCTTGTGTGCACCTTAATGTTCTCACTCTTGCTGTTGCCCTTTCCTCAAGCTTTTGTCCTTGTCCTGAAACCTAACTGTCTGCTTGAAGTCCTTGTTCTTGTCTTCCTCTTGTTCTTCCTTATTTTTGGTCTCTCGTTCCTGTTCTTTCTGGGAGATCTTTTGAGTCACCCCTGTTTACGTCTTTCTTAGCATGTAGGTCCTTATATTGTCCTGAAGGCCCTTATATTGTCCTGATGCCTCAGCCTGGTCCTGCAGCCCTCTCTTCTCTCAGAAACCTTCTCACTGCCCTGAAACTCCTATCCTTACCTCAATGTTCCTTTCTTTGTTCAGAAGTACATGAAAACTCTTTGCTGTCTGGTTCAGTGTGCTGAGGCCCTCATCCATTCCAGAAGCCCTCGTCCTTGAAGATTCAAAGCTTTGGACTTCGCTTTCATTCTATCCTGCTCTGAAATTCTTCGGGTTACCTCAATTGTTGTGCTGAAGCCCTCAGTTATTTCACAACAATCACTATATCAAACATTTTACCAAAGCCTTCTACTTGCCCTGGCCTGGGGCCTTAAGGCACACTGTCCTTAAGCTGTAGGTATTTGAGAAATGCCTCAGGAAAAGGAGCTACTGGCTAAGAACTGAGATTTCAGCACAATATACAAAGAACAAGGATGAAAGCTGAACAAAGTCGGGAACTTCAGGTAAGGCTTCAGGAAAAGGACATGGAGTTGCAGGAAAGGAACTAGGTGCAGGGATAAAGTTTAACAACGGTTTTAGGGGCATTGGGTTTGGGAGAACAAGAAAGGCATAAAGATGAAACAATCATATGATTTTCAAAACAAGAGAAGGAACTTTAGGACAAAGATGAAGGTTTCAGAAGAGAGACTTTGGGACAAAGCAGGGTGATAGCATATCAGGGCTGGAGTCAGTGATGAATGACTTACTGGAAGAACTTGAAGGCCTTGACCATGGCTCCTGAGCTGGAAAACAGCATCTTGAGGTCATCTTCTACCACAGAGGGGCTAAAAACAACAAGAGACCAGAATTGAGAAATGTTGCAGTTAATCTAAGGTTGATATCAGGTGCCGTGATCCTCTGGTGTCCCTGACGTACTGTTGAATGACTTACGGGATGTTTGAAAGGTGCAGGGTGGCAGAGGGTGGGAAGATGTTGGAGTAGTTTTTGGAGCCAGGCTTCTTGAAGCGGTGCAAGGGGGAGTTGCTGTAGTCTTTGGTCAGGCCCTGGTCCTCGTGGCCTTCACGGGGAAGCTGGACGTTGGTGTGCTTGGACAGCGTGATGCGCAGAGGCTTTCCATGCAGCCGCTGACCATTCAGGTGGCTCATAGCTGCAAAATCAGCGGAGAACACTGCTCAAGTTTCTGACCAGACAAGAATTGAGCTGATAAGAAACAGTTGTTTAATGTTTTTATGAGCAAGTAATAGAGCGAGTTAAATCAGACACAGGTGAGTAACACTAAAAACAAATTTCTAGTACTTGCTGTGTGTTAGGATCATTTAGATCATACCATAAACTTAGTGTAGTGGAAGTGCTCCTTCCCTTCCTGCAGTTCCTGAACCAAAACGACTTAGTAAACCAAGGCTCAACTGTTCTGTCTTTACGTTCTTGTCTTTGTTTTCCCTCTTGTCTCATCTTTCATGTCTTTCTTTCTTTGTCTTCTTGCTTTTCCCTTTCTGTCGTGCTTGTCTGCCCATCTGCCTGTCTCGTCCTTCCCTTCATTTCCATCTTTCTTTCCTTTCTGTCTTTCCATCTTTCTCGTAAGTCAGTCTTGTGGAGCTGCTGTTGCAGTCAAAAAATAAAAACATGTTTTCAACTATTTCTGACTTTGACAGCAGAAAGTAATGTTGTGAGTGACAGGAATGAAGAAGCTGGTTTCATGGACCAGACAAGAAGAGGTCGACCCGTGGAGGTGGTTACCTAGCTGAGCCTGTGTGCTGTCAGACATCTGAACCAGAGCGTTTTCCTTCTTGTTGAACAGGATCTTCACTCTCATCACATCGCCATAAACACCTTCACACAAAGTCAGACACACAACAACAACAAAGGCAACATCAGCAACAGGTTAGACAGCTGAGTTCTCGGAGCTGAACTCTAGAGGACATTGTATGACACTGACTACAGCCACTGACCCACTGTCTAATGCTCATAATAAAACTAATGTGGAGATGTTTTTTTTCTTTTCCTCTGTTTTAATGTGTCAGTGGAAATCTGTGGAAGTGTGAACCTGAAGGTGGAGGAGACGCTGCGGTCAGGAAACACTAATGACTTTATAAAATTTAATTTAGAAGGCAGGATTCCTGGACGGTTGTACACAGGAGATGCAGTGAGGAAACTGAGGGTCAGAGGAAATTAAACATGGCAGATTAAACCGTGGTGGAGTTTCTGACATGGACTAAAAAAAATAAATTAAAAAAAACAGCACTGAGGACATGCAAACTGAAGGAAACTGGGCATGCAAACTCAAACTGAGACAAGATCACTAACATAAGATGATCAAACAATAGATGCAACTCCTCAGAGGTCACTAAAGGTCAAACTGAACCGCTTCAGGTCATGCAGAACCAGAAAAGTGTGTTTTAGTCAATTGATCAGTTAGAAATAAAATATATTGTTTGTTCCTTGTTCCGTGTCATTATCACAAGACAATCCTGTTTCTTTCTGGAGCTCCAGTGGCAACACTTCAGTGTCAGCCAATCAGAAGAGAGGAGGCTCTGAGCCTGTTTTCTGATCGGCTGACTGTTTTCTGACTGATCCAATTAGAAACAGAGCAGATTTCAGAATAAAACACTCAGAGAAACCAAATCCTGCAGGTTGTTGTTGGATGGCGGGGTTTCTGAATACAGGCTGTGTGCATTTCTCTGTGGACTGAGGCTTTGATACTTTCACAGTATTAATATAGAACCTAGAGCTGCTTTATAATCACACACATGATGCACACATGGGCATCTAACTTTATACTGTATGGAGCTTTAACACAAACATCTACCTTTATACTGTATGGAGCTTTAACACAAACGTCTACCTTTATACTGTATGGAGCTTTAATACAAAATCTATCTTTATACTGTATGGAGCTTTAATTTGTTAATTTGAATATACAACAGTATGGTACAAGTCGACCACTGAGGAGAAGCTGCAAATATTGTGATCAATAAACTCAAATCAATCAAAATCAACACGCTTCATGTGACACAACCAACAAACTCTTTTTTTTCTTCTTTTTTTTTTAAACATAAAAACAAAAAGCAAAAAAAGAGGAAAAACAACAAACATGACTTTTTAAATCAACGGCTGATACTAAAGAATTCAAAATAAGAAGCTAGTGACAACATACCGAAGAGAATAAAGAGGCAGTGGGGCGTAACTCTCTTAAAGACAGCAGAGAAGGCAGCGGAGGGACAGGACAGGTAAAGGTGGGAGGGCAGGACAGGTGGAGGGTCCGAGGCGTTTCCATGGCAACAAATTAAAAAGGGGAAAAAAAGACAGGTGAGGGGTCAATCAGAAGGTTAATTACCTTTTGGAGAGGAGGGGGGGTCAGATGATGTCAATATAAGAGAACACATTTAAACATGATTGCACAGGAGTGTGTGTGTGTGTGTGTGTGTGTGTGTGTGTGTGTGTGTGTGTGTTTAAGTGTGTGTGTGTGTGTGTGTGTGTGTGTGTTTAAGTGTGTGTGTGTGTGTGTGTGTGTGTGTGTGTGTGTGTGTGTGTGTGTGTTTAAGTGTGTGTGGGTCTGCGTGTGTGTGTGTGTGTGTGTGTGTGTTTAAGTGTGTGTGTTCAGGGGGTGTGGGAGATCTCATCCAGGAAGTCACAGGAGAGACAAAACGTTTAATGTCTGACAGAAGAAGAAACTCAAGGTTTAAACCATGATGATGATGATGTAATGAAGGACGCCTGCACCTGTCAGAGCAGCGACCTCTGACCTCAACTGCTGATGACATCACACACCGTCTCTAGCCATGAATAATCAGAATAAAACAGGAATGAATGCCGACCAGAATCCTTTTTTACTTCTGCTACTCTCATGCATCTTTTAATGACTTACCCTCTCTTTTTTCCGGCTGCTTTTTTTTTTAAGCCCCTCTGAACTTTCATGTTTTGTCGAAATGAAGACTGCATTTCCCATGAGCTCTAGCACGTGTTGTCATAAAGACGCTTATCTGGCTCGTGCGTCAGGGCTTCATATAATGGCCAGTGTTTCCTCTACATTCATTTAGGAGTGGCGGGCCGCCATTCCCTAAATCCTAGCTGCCGCTCCCTCAAATTTCTTTCTTTTTTAAAAAAAAATTGTCGCAAATACACCACCACCGCATGTCTCCACCTTCACAGCAGAGTCCTGCACTGGGTCGGGTACTCGCGAGTACTAAGGTAAACTACAGATAACCATCTTGCTTAGTATCTACCCTTTGCACCTCGATGACGGACCACAGCGTGGTTTTCCACAGCATCATTTAACTCAGGTGACAGAATAACAACAGTCTCAGTACAGATCAGTGGTCGCTGTTGCCGGTGTGTTTTTAAAATTAGCGGGTTTGATTCTCGTGTTGGATAAAAAAAACTGGGGTTGGAGCTTGGCCCCTATGGTATGCGGGGGGCAATCGCACGTGGCTAGTGTTTGATGTCATGCAGTGGAGACGGAGCTCAGACCACCTGACAGGACAAAACTGAGCAGGTCTTCATGTTCAGGCCTCTACTCATCACTCTGCTGTCAGACTGGATGGAAAAAGGGGACCAGAGCGTCTCAGACTGACGGTGGTGATGATGATGATGATGGTGTTGGTGTTGATGTGGGACCAGAGGAGCCGTGTGAGGGACTCACCTCGGGGTTCAGGTTGCTGACCAGAAGGACACAGTGTCCTGCAGCCATGGAGGGGAAGCCCAGCCGGGTGGCGCCGGGCAGCGACAGAGAGGCCAGCGCTCCGGGCAGAGCCGGGACCGTCAGCCCTGGGTAGTGGGAGACGCCTGAGAGAGGTGAGACCGGTAAAACACCAGGAGCTGCAGGACCACACCATGACTGAACCATGATTGAACACTGGTGAAACGTGGAAGGAGCGACTCAAAGAATCTGGAATCTATCATTACAGGTGGCAGGCCAAGATGTGTGAGGACTGTAGCAACAATAACGTAATCATTTTGGCCATTTTAAATGTAATGAAGTCAAGAATGTAAGAAAATGTTTGAGCCAATAACGTAACTAACTTTTTTCAATAACCTGGTTGTTAACACATTGACATCTTCTACCCTGAAAATAAAAATAAATCAAGCGAAACATACATTATTAAATTATCAGTTAATACAATTTGAAAAGAGGTTTTAAATAATATGCCAAATACCTAATAACCAGCCAATACATTGTCGGCAAGTTATTACATTATTGGCTTTATTCCATTTAAAATGGCCAAAATTATTTCATTATTGGCCGTATTTCATTATGTTTTGGGTTTCTATAGGGATCATGAATGAAAAGGAAATGTGAATATTTGAATTGCATGTCAATTTACGCCCCTAAATTTCCTGCTTATGCTCCTAAAATTTTAAGTTATGGGGCAACTGTGCTCCAGTTCGTCTGCAGCCCTGATAATCAGTAATGAACAGGTGATTTTTTTTAATTCAACTTCACTGTGTTTCTCTACATTACTGTTGTCACTTCCTGTTGGCACCGTAACCATAGAGACGGCCTCCACAGGAGCAGGAGTGGGGAGGTGAGACTCACCTGCAGGCTGGATGGTGAAGGTCGGGGGGAAGGCGTGAGTGGCTCCGGGGTACGGAGCAGCCGAGATGATTCCTGGAGCTGAGACAGAGACAAGACGGAGACGACTGAGCTACAGGTCTGAGCCAATAGAGAGAGGGTATGCACGTGACATCACGCTACTCGGAAGTCGCTGCGGTTACGCCCACCGAGTGGCAGAGCCGCCAAATTTTAAAAACAATATCCAACACGGGGAAGAGCTGCTGTGCAATCGATGCAATAAAAGATTTTTCTAAGAGGTCAGAGCTGTAATCCAGGCACCGAAACCTGGGTCGAAAGTAACGAAGAGATTTTCTCCGAGCCCATACGAGTCTGATATGTCGAACCAACTTGACCTAAACCAACTGCAAAAAATCTGGAGGATACGTCTCACTTTGACCAAGTTACATTCAAGAACCTGTTTTCAATGGCGGAAAGTAAATAATTCACTCGAGTGTCAATTTTTTTTTTTTTTTCTCCAATCGACCAGCTGTGTTTACTATCTCAGGTGTAATTGTTATGATAGTGAGACAGATTAATTAATTATTAATTAGTTAAAGCGATAGTTCACCCAAGATTGAAATTTCACTCATTATCTGCTCACCCTCATGTGGACTAAGGGCTGGGAGAAGTTTCAGAGTCCTCCGTGGCTTCTCTGAGTTACAGAGGGTCTCGGCGTAGCAGTGCATGTCCATATGACGGTTGCAAATGGATACCAACTGTCTTCGGAACAAAAAGACACACCAAAAAACATCCAAATACCTCCATGCTGCTCGTATGTAATGTCCGTCTTGTATTGAAGCCCCTGACGAACCGGGAAGAGGACAGACCCTGGTTCGTCCAAGTTTGACAAACCGGGAAGAGGAGCTTCGAGAAGCTTCCGCTACAAAACAAGCTTGAAATATAGACTTATTTAATTCTTTTCGGGACAATTTCACATTTCGGGGCTTCAATACAAGAGGGACATTACATACGAGCAGCATGGAGGTATTTGGATGTTTTTTGGTGTGTCTTTTTGTTCCGAAGACAGTTGGTATCCATTTGCAACCGTCATATGGACATGCACTGCTACGCCGAGACCCCTGTAACTCAAGCCGTTTTCCCACTAAAATTAGCGGGTCGACGCGGGTTTTTTAAACGCGGGTCGACCCGCTAACAATCGGCATTTGGCCCCTTTCCCATTGACCAAAATGAGCCGAGTCTGACCCCCGCTGAGGGATCAGACAGAGCATAAACCAGTCGCCCCGCTCTCATCCGCGGTGAGAGAGACACACACAGCCATGCCACAGCCGCCCGCCGCGGAGTGTCCGTCCGCCGAGGCAGACTCTCTGGCTGGCTGACCTGGAGCACCAGGACCGCGGAGGACAGAGTCTGCTGCGGCCGGATGACGGACGTCCGCGGCACAACACGTCAGTTAAACAGACTGTCGTCATGACAACACAACACGTCAGTTAAACAGACTGTGGCTTCTTTTCTTTTCTTTTTTCCATCGTTTTTGGTCAGTGTTCTCTGATCTTTTGATCCCAGTCTCGAGTGAGAGCAGAGCGGAGCAGAGCTTTGTTTTGGTACGTGATATGAGACGCGACCGGCGCGATGACGTAGCGTCACGTAACGTTCAGTGTCATCACGTAAATTAGCGGGTTGACGCGGGTCTGGCGTTCCCACTGCAAGCCGTTCGGAGCCGAGCCGATTAAAGGTGATTTTAACCCGCGTCGCTTGCCGAGTCGTTTGACCCTCGGCTCGGTGCGCCTTTCCCACTGCCACCAAAAGCCGATTGTTAGCGGGTTTAAACGGGTTTTTTGGCCAGTGGGAAAGGGGTATCAGAGAAGCCACGGAGGACTCTGAAACACTCAACAACGTGACTGTATGTATACACATGTAGATGCTGCAGGAGGAGGCAGAGACCAGCGGTTAGATTTGGTTTCTGTTTGGATAAATTCAGTTGGTCTTACTGAAGGCGGTGGCCATGGCCGGGTGCTCCATGGGGGGCTGGCTGTCTCCGCTGGGCAGGTCTGGTCTGGTGAAGTCTCGGCTCTTCTCGTTGTTGTACTTGACGTTGAGGCTCGTGAGTTTGGAGAAGCTGATCCTCAGCGTGCAGCAGCCGTTGTAGATGTTCTGTCCGTCCAGAGACTGGGACACACACACAGAGAAACACACACACACGAGGGGTCAGTGTCAGGACGCCACCGGTCGGCGCCGTGTCCTACAGCAGCTCCGGGTCAGGACTCACCAGTTTGGCGGCCTGGGCCGACGGTCCGTCAGGATACTGCAGCAGAGCCTGGAACTGGCTGTTCTTGGTGAAGACGATGATCCTCAACACGGTGCCGAACTTGGAGAAGATCTGAGAGGGCAGAGGTCAACAGGGGTCAACAAGGGTTAACAGAAGTCAACGGAGGTCAATGATCCTCTCTCGTCTCGTCACATTTAAAGGGGACATATTATGCAAAACTCACTTCTTCATTGTTTTAGTATGTGTATTTGCGTATCCGGAGTGCCTCCTCACCCCAACTATGTCAATATTTTGTAAACTGCCATAGTAAGAAAATGTGTCTCTTAAAGGGATAGTAGCATTTTTTAAAAGTGGGGTTGTATGATCTACAAATAGCCCCTAAGTACTTTAATTGCAGTAGCAGACTCTCTGCACTCCTCCCGTTAGCAACGCCAGCCCATAATAGCCCTGCCCAGAGATTTACAGCATACATTGTTGTGAACAGACCCAAAAAAATGGCCTATTTTCGCGGCCTAAAAGAGGTTTTACCTTCAAAGTGCAGGAAAAACGCAGTTTTTATTTGGAGCTAACCAACTCACGTATCCCTCCGCCCAGGGTTAGCGCCCGCCGATCAGCAGTTGGTTAGCTCCAAATAAAAACTGTGTTTTTCCTGCACTTTGAAGGGCTGGAAAAATTATATTATAGCGAACAATGGAACTGTGTATTTTTTTTTCAGGTAAAACCTCTTTTAGGCCGTGAAAATAGGCCGTTTCTTTGGGTCTGTTCACAACAATGTATGTTGTAAATCTCTGGGCAGGGCTATTATGGGCTGGCGTTGCTAACGGGAGGAGTGTAGAGAGTCTTCTACTGCAATTAAAGTACTTAGGGGCTATTTGTAGATCATACAACCCCACTTTAAAAAAAATGCTACTATCCCTTTAACAAGCCGTTTTATTTTCACACGGCTTATTACATCACAAGCCGGGTGATGTGAATATTCAAGCCATGGTTACCATGGTTACCTCAGCTACCAGAGCGAAGGTTCCAAACCGACCATTTAGAGCAGGGCTGTGAAACTGGTGTGTAGAGAACCCAGCTGTGCTCAATCTTTTGGTTTTTCTGACCAAAGCATGTTACTAACACTACTTTTAGACATCAAGGTACCATGTCAAGAAACAGAAATGAGCATAATATGTCCCCTTTAACATAAAGCTTTATGCAGCAGTTTGCATGAACTCCGAGCCTCCACACAGACTCAAAAATAGTTTAACTGTACGTTTCAGGGTGGAATCAAGCTATATCCCATTATATTTTGATTGAAAAGATGAAGTTAAATATACATTTATATAACTTAATGACTGTATTTTCCTATTGAATGAGACTTGATGCACAGGTGTAGTTGTAGACCTCCGACCTTTTCTGAACACTTTTAATGGCATAAGTGGGTTTATATTGTTTCCTTTCAATATAAAGTCTATTTAGAAAAAAATATTTGAAGCATTTTTTGGGTTGTTAGATTGATTATTTGATTGATTATTTTCATGATAAAGCTGCTGCAGCACACAAAAGTTGCACTGAACAGTGATGTGAGTGACATGGAGCTGGGACGGAGCGGGCAGAGCGGCATGCTGCGTTCAAGTGTCGCTGTTTAAACAAAAACACATCTTTCTAACTGGCAGGTTGCAGCGCTCCAAGCCACATGTCTGCTGTTGTGTAGTTGTTGTTGTGTAGTAGTTACCTGACACAGGGCGTCCAGGGTGACGGGGTAGACCAGGTTCTCCACCACCACCCTCAGCACGGTGCTGGGAGCCACTGCAGCCGGGTCCACGTGGGAGGAGCTGAGGGCGCGGAGAGCAGCCTGGGCCCTCTGAGACGAGAGACAGAGACACAGGGTCAACGCCAGCCACTACAGGTTTTCACTACATAATAACTATATTTCTAAAATGTCAAACAAGGGCAAGAAAATCCATAAACATGACGTGTGTACTCTTCTTGTGAATGAAGAACAGACTTTTAACTTCTCATAAAATCACTGCCCATCAGATTCAGTTTTTAAAGTAAGTTGGACGTGCAAAACGTTTTGCATTTCATGATTTAGCAGCTGTGGAGACGTGACGGGACGACTCCAAACCGACGATGGAGAGGGAGAGAGAAGGGATCAGATGTGATGAGACCTGGAGCGACGTGTGAATGTTAAAGAAGTGTTTCCATCACATTTTTAAAAACATTTTTAGGGGTTGATGGAAACACAACTACAGGGTCAACTACAGGACAGAGTCTCACCTCCTGGTTGGGGGAGTTGTCCGTCTTCAGCTCCTTGTGGTTGGAGAACTGGACGTAGACCGGGTGGTGTCTGATGATGGGCATCACAGTGGAGTAATACCCCACCATGTTCTGAGCTGCTTCCTCCGAGTTCATCTCTAAGAAGGCCTGAGGACGGACAGAGGACAGGATGATTAAGGACAGTTATGGACATGCACCACTACATCCCTGATTGCAGAACTATAGGTGGTTAAACGATCCTTTTCTGAAAAAATACATGTTAAGGAAGAAAAATAGCCCAAAATCTCAAAATTGATCAGTGCATGAAAAAAACTGTGTTTTGCTTGTAGTGTTTCTTTTTAAGGTTGAAAATTTAGATTTTCAAATTATGAAACTTTTAAAAGCTTCAAGACCTCGCAGAAACCCTGGATTATCGATTCGATTTTCAATTATTGTTTTTCCCATTTGACAGTAACAGTAAAACCAAAATACACCACAAACTTACTGCACCATTAACAAACAGTCACCTGCTGCAGCTACTTGACTTCTCTTTTATTGTGTTACCTTGGGTTCACACCGGGCGCGAGGCAGATTTTTCGCGCGCTAAGATTACAAACAAAGTCAATGTACAGACGCGAATGGACGCAAATTTATGCCGGCGGCGCGAATGACGCAAACACGCGAAAATCGCCTGTTCGCACAAGTTCAAAATATTGAACTCAAGCGAAATAATCGCACGAATGCCGCAAGTAAAAACAAATATTCCAGCAGGCAAACTGTGTGAACGCACTGTTAGACCTCACTGCACCTTCAATTTGTGTAGAGTAGATGTAACTTCCAAATTATTATCTTTTAAATTTATTTTCTATTTTGTTTCTTTGTTTTAGATGCATTCTTGCAAATAAATGTCCATAGTTTGAGTTTTTTCCTTGGACAGAAGATTCAGCTTTGAAACTTTAAAAAATGTAACACAACAATAAAATGTGACCCGATCCATCAAAATGAGTCACAGTGACCCAAATTTCAAAGTTGAGATTTTGGTATCAATGGAAAGATTAGAAAATAAGCTTTAAAATGATACCTTAGTCAAAGTCATACATTTGATGGTTTTCGAGATGTGGCCATTTGAATTACGATCTCCTACTCTCTTATTCTGTTCTAAAACCTGAGAAAATAGCAGTTAAAGTTTTTGCCAGTGACTCTGGCATCTGTTCCTGTACCACGTGATTACACGCACCCTATACGGCCCCTTGTTGTCATAGATGCAGCATTCAATGACCCTCGGAAAGCAGGGAATCTCACAATTCAGATGCTTTTTACAGCTCGTCTCTATCATAAACGGTTCAGAAGTTGTCATGTTTTGTTGACATTTTGTAAAACATGTGCAAGCGTGTACGTTCGGTTTAGCATCGATGCTACGCTCTGTTAGCATCGATGCTACGTTCGGTTTAGCATCGATGCTACGCTCTGTTAGCGTCGATGCTACTCGGTTTAGCATCTGTTTCTGTATCCGTCCCTTCTCGTCATAGATGCAACATTCAATGACCGTCGGAAAGCGGAGAATCCCGCGATTCAGATGCAGTTTACAGCTCGTCTCTATCATGAACGGTTCAGAAGATATTTCATGTTTTGCACCGAAGCAACACTCATTTTCAGAGGGTTTAAAGGGGACCTATTATGCTTTTCCAGCTTTTCAGACTTTTCTACATGTTTAAAATGTTGGATAATGGTTCTAGAGGCCGTGGAAGTGTCATATCCTGAGGTTAATGCATTTGGAGGTAAACCCTGCTAGATAATTGGGATTTCTCTGCACACCTGTTACACTCGGTTGCACTGAGTTTTTTTTGACATGAGCTCGCGTCTACGTCGATGCGTGCCGGACTCCCCTACATGGTCATGCCGAGGTCTCTGCTCCAGCCGGCCCCGCCTCCTCCCATGCTGCTCTGTTGTGCCTGGTGTCACAGCGGAGAGCGGAGCGGACTACTTCCTGCTTCTTCCCTGAATGTTTTAGCGCTGTAGCGTCACTTTACTAAGTTTTATTTAGAAGTTTACGCCGACGTTTCATGTAAGTGAAGCTGTACCTGTGTGAGGAGCGACGTACCGCCGGGGCGACGTTGTTCGCCGGACCGACGTAACGCTGGACCGCCGGAGCACCGGAGCTGCAGCGGCTCCTCACACAGGCAGAGCCCGTCTGCAGGCCTCCTTGGCCGGGCAGGCGTCCGTGCTCATCGCGGTAGAGAAAACCATCGCTAATAAACATACCCGCAGGTTTTTTAGACGTTTACCGCCGTGTGGTTAGTCTATTTAGCAGAATGTTGGTCTCATTGATGAAATCTTGTGGCAGTTGAATTAGTTTGAATGAAAAGTGAAGCTGTGAGAAGGAGGAGGAGAGGAGCAGTGCTGCGGAGCTCTGTAGTCTGCACAAATCACCACATTTACATCAATAAATAACTGTTTTACAATGCACTGACCGCATATATTTTTAATTTATTTTATATATTTATTTTTGCATTTTTATATTACATGTTACATGGTTACAGTAGCCTACATGGCAAAGACTACTCTATACCATCTTTGGTTAGGGTGAGACTAGGTCATGGGCACATTTCATTACACAATGTAGACTGGTCAGATGCAGACTGGAGATCTGGCAATTTGCCTACTGCAGATTTAGCTTTTGTTTGCATACTACATTTTGGCCAAATCAGTATAGGTACTAGTAGTAGACATCGTCATGGTAACGCAATGCTGAGGGAGTGGTTCATTTGCATTTAAAGGGAGGGGCCACTGAAACAGACCGTTTTGCAGAGCCCTGTTTTTGAGAATGCTGTGATGTTTGATCTTTGGGGTATTTTGACCGAAGCACGTCACAGACATGTCTTTAAGACACCCAGGAACTATTTTAGTTGGTGCAAAAAGGAGCATAATAGGTCCCCTTTAAGTTGCAAGTCAACTTTAATCATCATTTACGTGCCTTTTCTCAATTATCTGGACTGTGAAACTTTGGGAGACTGTTTTTGAATGTCATTGCTTTGAAATTAGGGTAAAACATTTTTTTTGATTTTCTATGGGTTTTCCATGTTATCAGCTGATTATCTAAAAATAGAACGTTGCGACTTCCGACTCATTTTGATGGAACGGGTCACAAATGATCATTTATCAACATTAGTCCCACATCATCACTCCTAAAGCTGAAGCTCACAGAAATTTAGTAACTGACTCACAATCGTCCATAGAGTAATAGTTTTTTTCACCACCCCTATGCAGAACCCCCCCCCCCATCCCATCATGTCAAACAGCAGTGGTTCTGGTTCTGGTTCTGGTTCTGGTTCTGGTTCTGGTTCCTGACCTGGTTCTTGGCTTTGAGCATCAGCAGGTTGGACACGTCTCCGAAGGGCAGCCCCAGGCCGATGACCTCGGTCTCAGTGATGTCGTTGGGGAGCCTGCGGATGTGGATGACCCTGGACGGCGCCCCGGGACCTCTTATGTCACCTTTGAACTTTTTGCTGTCGTTGCCATTGGCTACGGAGGAGAGAGAAAGAGGAGAGAGAGAGAAAGAGAGGAGGGGGGTTAATGATGCTTCAGTCACATGGTCCAACCAGGAGCTTCAACTGTGATTACACTTATACATTTACATTTATTTTTTTCAATTATCACACACACAAACACACACATCACATCACACAGAGTAGCAGTTACCATGGTAACAGTCACTGACAGCAGCCGGACCGGTCGCGTCCACCACACAGGTGAGGCTGCAGCGTGTGTTCTCACCTGTGGTGCTCATGATATACGGGCCGTTGGAGACGCTGGAGAAAAGTTCGTCAGATCCTCTCTGGAAAGAGACGCAGAGCACAGAGTCAAGACACACACACACACACACACACCACAAGACACACACACACGACACACACACACACACCACACACACACACACAGCGATAGTTTACAATTTACAATTTGTATTTGTTTTAAAAGGTACATTGTGTAAGAATTCCTCCCATCTAGCGTTGTGGTTTATCTCAAGCAACTCAGTCGTATTTTTCATGCTGCATTCACGTGAAATTGGGCAGACAGCAGACGGACGACTTCACGTAACGGCATAAACAAGCCTCTATGTAAACAAGTGGTCCGTCAGCACGAGGCAAAACAATACACGTGACAATATGTTGTCATGGCAATGTGGTATTGTTTTACCGTCTTTCTCTGGACTTCTGTGATTAAAATGACTAAAATCTGGTTTGTTAGCGACGGCCGTCTGCCCGACTGCAGGTGAATGCAGCATCAGTGTAACGCTCCGTTCCTCCTCACTGCGTTACCGCGGCGACTTTTCACAGACGCCACCTCGACCTGAGCCGACAGCTCCGGTGTCTCCGCTGAGTTTCCGTGGTTTCCTACCGTCACGCTGCCACTGAACGTAAAAACATGGCGACACCACATGGCAGCAGCACCGAGCTTACCCGCTCCATGGAGATATGAATGATATGAACGGCTCATTCAGAGCTGAAAGGAACACTTAAAAAGGGATAGTTCACCCAAAATTGAAATTTCACTCATTATCTCCTCCCCCTCATGTGGACTAAGGGCTGGGAGAAGTTTCAGAGTCCTCCGTGGCTTCTCTGAGTTACAGGGGGTCTCGGCGTAGCAGTGCATGTCCATATGACGGTTGCAAATGGATACCAACTGTCTTCGTAACAAAAAGACATACCAAAAAACATCCAAATACCTCCATGCTACTCGTATGTAATGTCCGTCTTGTATTGAAGCCCCGAAATGCGAAATTGTCCTGAAAAAAATTTATAGTCTATATTTCAAGCTTGTTTTGTAGCGGAAGCTTCTCGAAGCTCCTCTTCCCAGTTCGTCAAATTGCTTCCGCTACAAACTAGCTTGAAAAATTGAAAAAAGACGGACATTACATACGAGCAGCATGGAGGTATTTGGATGTTTTTTGGTGTGTCTTTTTGTTACGAAGACAGTTGGTATCCATTTGCAACCGTTATATGGACATGCACTGCTACGCCGAGACCCCCTGTAACTCAGAGAAGCCACGGAGGACTCTGAAACTTCTCCCAGCCCTTAGTCCACATGAGGGGGAGGAGATAATGAGTTAAATTTTGGGTGAACTATCCCTTTAACAGAACAACAAACGCTTCCTGTCCAGAACCGGACCTGGACCTGGACCTGACCGGTCCAACACCACCAGCTTCACTCTGATAAAACACCACTGTCAGCTCTGCCCCTCCCCCCTCGCCCCCCCAGCAGTGAGCCGGGGGTGAATTCCTGTGGAGCTCAATGAAAACCAGATGTAGACAAACAGGCCGAGCCTCATTCAGACGACGCGTCGTTAAAAAACTGACCCTCAACCGGTCCAGACCAGAACCACCTGAACACTTCCTCCACACCACAAGCTGCTTATTATTTGCAATTATTTGGGTATTTATCTATTTACTTATTATTTGTTGCTCTGGTGGCGTTGCCTTCAGTTTGTCTTTGTATTAGTGATGTCACTATTATACATGTCCTTGGTACGATAACTGTCAAGAGAAATAATCACGGTATTACAATTATTATCACAATTATACATTAATTTCATATTTTCAATATCATAATTTCAAATTTTATTTATTTACACAAAATAAGTTAGTTAATATTCAAGTCATTAATTGCCATCTATACCAAATATTTAGGTTTATTTTAATAGTTTTTTTTTTAGTTTTTTTTATTACATTGCTAACATTTAAATTCCTCCCAATTCAATGTCACATTCGGAGAATTAACTTAATTTAAACCAGTGTCTGTGCATTTACTTTTATTTTGGTGCTTATTTTTTAATCTTTTTTGGAAAGTGACGGTATTTAGGAATCATGACGATTAATTGATTGTGCCGTTTAATACCGCGTTTAATTGTGAAAACAAGTTATGGTGACGTGACGTCCCTACTTTGTATAAGTATGTGCCTATATATCGATATACGTGGGATAAAGATTATTGATGATATATTAGAATAAATCCAGCTAAATTAACTTTACAACGATAAAAGTCTGTGGTGTAAATCTAGACCGATGGGGGGTCACACAGAGACCTGGTCCACCTGGTCCCGTGGGCCCATCACCCTCTGATCCAGAGCGATAAACCAAGAGATATTCATGTAAATGATGAATGAATGAATGAATGGATGGATGGATGGATGAATGAAGTGTGTGATAACGAGGTCGTGATGAGAACGAGGCGTCGGCGTCTCTGAAGGAACCTGAGCAGCTTCTCTAACAAAGCAGCTCAGATCTTCTTACCGAGCCTCCATCAATAATGGACCGACACCTGATACCCACCTACCCGCCCCCACCCCCACCTCCCCTCACCTGTGTCTGACAGCTGCTGCCCCCTCCCTCCCTCCCTCCCCCCTCCTCCACACCCACACAGACTCTGACCAATCAGAGCTGCTCATCGCTGTCACCAGGTGCTGACGTCACCTCCTCTGTCTGGTCACACAGAATTAACTAGAACTAGTATTGATCTTATAAATACTCGTTTGATACCGCGATAAAAAAAAAAAAACTGAAACCATTTACTTCTAAATGCTCTACTTTATTTAAAAAAAAAACAGCAGTTTCAGATCAGACTTTCTTGTATTCCAGCTCCACTGAGCTTCAACAGCTTCTCAACCTGCTCAGAGTTTAAAGAGCAGCAGCAACATGAACTTAAAGTCAGAGGAACTAAGAAGGATTTCTCCCGTGGCTCTGCTACATTTTTACCTTCATTAAAAAGCTCTGGAGTAATTGTGACAGTTAACAACATGACTTGCGACTTGTTACGAGTGAGAATGGAGGCTCTCTGCCTTCACCTGGCGTCTCATGGCTGAAAACCAACCTTGCAACATCAGTGTAGTTACTCTGCACAAACGCGCTCCGTAACCGGCAATATTTTGTTGATGGCGGTTAAAACTACAGAAATACACACGTCGTAACATCGTATACGTTATATAATGTCATCCACTGCTTCAGGTTTCATTGATTTTTCGCCGGCCTCGTTGTAAACAAATGCACATGGAGGAGAGGAGCGTTAGCAAAACAGCGGAAAAGCGAACGGACTTAGTTCATGGAAGTCAGGGAGTCGTCACCGAGTCCTTCAAGTCAAGTTCAACACAACTGTTGTTCTCACACACACACACACAGTTGCCACAGAGGGTCAACAATAACATGATACATCATTTCATTTTTCAGCTACGTTTCCATGACGACAGACCAGAAAAAGACAGGTGGTACGTCGTGTGTCAATGACGACTGATTCACACCTGTTACTATTCAGTCTGACGTACAAACACGATCAATCTCAGATATTAATGCGTGAACTGAACGTGAACAAGTCACATGACAGACGACGTCACCGACCAGGGTCAAACACCTCCAGGATGAAGGACACAACTCCAACACATCAACATTTATACGTCAACGTCTTCATAACGAAAACGAGGTCCAGCTGTTCAACAAAGTTCAGCTGCAGCATCAAGCTCAACTGTTTCTAACGCCAACGTGTCTAAGTCGATGACCACTTCCTGTTATTCCTACCCGGACCACACAAACCATGAGGAAGTAAAACTAAAACAACAACTAGGGTTGCAAAGGGGCGGAAAATTTCCAGTAAATTTCTGGTAAATTTCCAGAAACTTTCCATGGGATATTAAATTGGGGAATTTTGGAAATATTACAAATTGGAAACCTTCCATGAGAATTATGGGAATTTATGGGAATTAACTGGAAATTGGGGGTAACTTAAACAAACTGTAGAACATAAATGTAAATATATTTTGTTTTGTCATAAGCAGACATCCATGCAAAATAATACAATTAAAAAACATGACATTTCAACAGATTTATTTGTGAGTAGAACTTTTAGTTATTGTATGAACAATCAATTCTTTTACTGAACAACAAAAACATGAATGTTGAGTAACCCGTACTGAGTAGTCTGTGCATGTGACTGAGGAATAGCATAGATATTCAAGTGTACTTGCATTAAAGCAGATATCAGTGGAATGTTTTTGTTAATGTAAGTCCTAAATAGTCCTATTTTCCGTCAGCAATCACTTACATGAAGTATTTCAGCCTAAACACGAGTCTCTCCGTCACTCTGCTCTGCTGTAACCCGAGGAGAAAATTTTCCTTGTGGGATACAAGTGTTATCCAATGAGGGGAGAGAACGGCATGAAGGGCTGTGTGTGCAGCCAAGGGATGCGCGTGAATGTGGTGACGTAGCACGAGGACCAATTGATGCCTGACAAGGGCGGGGGCTGCTAACTCATGGTGCGTTCAAGGAAACTCGTACTTTGTGTTTTTCCTTCCTGTGAAGTCATACCAGTTCGATCTGGTACGAGTTCACGGGTCAGAAGTTACGAGTGGCCGTTATAGGGAACTTTCACAGACAACAGGACGGTAAAAACACGAGCTACGGGTTACCTGGAACGCTACCAAGTCGTAGTTGTGACTTGAAGCTGTAACTTACGGTTTCAAAAGCCTGCCTTGAACACAGCATTAGCCGAAACGGCCGTGCCGATGATATCTGCTTTAAATCTGGTTGTTTTAGCCAAGATTATGCTACAATATATTTTCCCCCCAACTATATTTAAGTTCCCTGTTAAGGAACTGGAATTTGGAATTTGAACTGGAATTTTGTTAACTGGAATTTTGTAAATTTCGGATTTATTCCAATTTATTCCCGTTTATTCCCATACATTCCCATTAATTCCCAAGGAAAGTTTCCAACTTTGAAAATTCCCGGAATTTTGCAACCCTAACAACAACAAATACAGATTTTAAATGATGTCCGATCCGACAGGTGCTTCATTCACCTCACTGACCTCAGACCAGCTCTTTATAATCTGATTGGACGACAGGTAAAATCATGCACAGAATCTGGTCTGAGCTGAAGCCAGAACCGGCCAGAACCAGTCGGAGATCGGTCGGTCGGCAGCAGGTAGAAGCCGAGCAGTGGAGTGTAACTCTCCGTTCTGAATTATTTACACCTTGATGACTGATCACGTTTCAACTGGCTGGCAGCTCCTTAGTAGAACTACAATACCCATGAGCGCCGGCGGCCACTGTTGCCATGGAGAAGAACCAGGTGGCCAAAAAAAAAAAAAAAAAGGCACAAGTTCAAGAGTCGATCCTGAATTTTTAAAAAGAAAAAAGTGAGATCGTTGCAGGTTGTGTGTCTGGGAGTTGTAGTTCTCTCTATCTATCTATCAAAATCAAATATAGTCAAAAATATAATTGCATTACTAATTATTTACACAAAATATTATCTATTGAAATATGACGAATTATTAATCCCCCAGGGGAAGTCTTTGAAATATTCAAGTCATTAATTGTCAATGATTAAGTTTATTTTAATCTTTTTTTTTACATTACAAATAACACCAATTCAATCGTATGTTGTTACGGTAAATTGATTCTGACAATCTATTTTTGGAAAGTGACGGTATTTAGGAATATTCACGATTAATTAATTGTGGCGTTTAATACCAAGATTAATTGTGAAAACAAGTAATTGTGACATTCCTAGTGAGGACTTATTTAGGCCTGGGCCAATTACACGGTACGAAAATTTAGAAGAATATAATTATTTATTTTAACTTGATACACATTTGTATGTTATTTATTAATTTATTTCTAAACACGATTCAAAGCTGTAATTGCGATATCACAATATGAAACCATGATATTTCTGCTTAAGGTTGGGTCTGGAGTTTTGTGCCCAAAAATAAACATTAGACTTGTACAAATGTAATCTGTCTTAATCATCAACTATGGGCTTCTAGTCCTGTGTGGTGGGGGCTGTGTCTGCAGCCCCCCCCCCCCTCCCCCTGCCTGTATTTTGGTCTTTTGCTGTTTTGTTCAGGTTTTGTTGTGCACGGAGACTTTTCTGGGTGGAGAGCGAGAGTCGTGAGAGAGCATAGACACTCTCTATGGCGAGAGAGTCAGTGTTTTCTCTCCAGCCAATGACGGAGCTCAGGTGAAGCTACGTGCAGCAGAGTAGGAGGCTCAGGGCTGCTAGCCGCACTAGCTGTCTCTGATGCTAACGAGTGCTAGCAGCTAGCACGTCTCTCTCTCTCTCTCTCAGCAGCAGCAGCAGTCAGGACCGCAAAGAAAAAGAAATACAGTCTGAGTGAAGCGCTGGAGCCGCGGACCGATTCCCCACCGTCACCGACAACTTAAAGGACAATTCCAGGCGAATTCAACTCGGGGGTGTATTTTTCTATCATTTTAGGTCTAAAAGAATGAATCTGAAGATTTTCAGTTTAATGTCTCCTGTTTTGTGGTAGTTGTGTCTGTCCCCGCATCGCCACGGCAGCAATGAATGGGAGCGGATGCAAGTTCCGCTGTTTAGGCTGTTTCCAGCCCTCAAAGCCGCAATTTTTTTCCACAGACAGCGTCAGATGGCGACTCAAACATGCACCGAGAAGTTTATTTACTTCAAGCAAGCCGACATGTTTGTAAAACTAGATCTAATTCAAAGTCTCCCGGAGTCTCAAAGCGCGAGACCCAAGTTGCCGTGCTGGTGTATTCAGGCGCAGTGGGAGCTACCGTTTGTGTCATAAACACAGGAATATCAACTCTTGACTTGCTTCAACTGTACATTTTTCCCCACAGACAGCGTCAGGTGGCTACTCAAACATGCGCCGAGAAGTTTATTTTACTTGAAGCAAGTCAAGAGTTGATATTCCTGGTGTTTATGACACAAACGGTAGCTTTTCCCACTGCACCTGAACACACCAAGCACGGCAACTGGGTCTCACGCGAGACTCCGGGAGACTTTGAATTAGATCTAGTTTTACAAACATGTTGGCTTGCTTGAAGTAAATAAACTTCTCGGTGCATGTTTGAGTAGCCATCTGACGCTGTCTGTGGAAAAAAATTGCGGCTTTGAGGGCTCTAAATAGCGGAACTTGCATCCACTCCCATTCACTGTTGCCGTGGCGATGCGGGGACAGACACAACTACCGCAAAACAGGAGACATTAAACTGAAAATCTTCAGATTCCTTCTTTTAGACCTAAAATGATAGGAAAATACAGCCCCAAGTTGAATTCGCCTGGAATTGTGCTTTAAGCCTCGACTGGTAACAAGTATTAGGGCCGTTGTAGTGAGCTAGCTCGATGCTAACTTCGGCTAGTGGTAGCGGTTAGCATCCGCCGCTAACACCCGCTTCTGAGTTCACCACAACGGCATAAAAACATACACGGAGGCTCCCGGTGTTGGCGAAAGGTCGGCTAATCGGCCCACGGCTCCAGCGGTTCTTTCAGACTGTATTTCCTTTCCTTTGTTGTCATGACAACCGCTGCTGTCTGGGGCAGGAGGCTACACAGCTTAGCTCGAGAGGAGGGGCCGAGTTTCAATGTTTTGTATATAAACTGCAACGAACAAAACTCCAGCCCCTACCTTTAAGGTTTGTAGCGCCACACTGTGTAATAATTTGTGTAATATTGTAGTAATCTTTCACCCCATGATGTAATAACGCCACATTTTGTAATAATCTGCCACATTTTGTAATAAAATTCTCAAATGCAATATGTAATAAACGTTGCCACATTTGTAATACGTTGTTACATAATGCACCAAATTATTACATTTTCTTAGTAAAAAAAAAAAAAACACTTTGCATTTTGTAATAACTGATGTAATATGTAACAACTTATGACAAAATGCGTCAAAGTTTATTACGCATACATATTTATTACATAATGAGGTGAAAATGTATTACATCATACATAATTCGGTGTTGTTACATAATGTTACGCTACAAGGTTATAACGGCCCATGTATAGTGTTTATGTTCTCAATTATATATGTTCGGTTTCTTTTCATATCAACACACTTATTTATCATTTTATCCTGTGATTCCTTGACGGTTGTGGAGGAAATATTCATGTTTTTTGTGTTTGTATACTCTAAAAACTTTACTGTACTTTGTCACACACTGTGTCACACACTGAATGATGGTCACAGCAGAAACAAACCAGCAGACACACAAGGAGGAGGAGCAAGAGGAGGAGGAGCAGGAGGATAAGGAGGAGGAGGAGCAGAGGTGCCTACCTTAGTACCAACTGTTATATCGTGGTGGACACTGCTGTGAAGAAAAGAAAGCGTGTTAGAAGCAGCAGGGAGAAAAAACTCAAACAGCAAAACAAAAGTAAACCAAGGTTAAAGAGGAGCCAATCAGAGGAGGAGGAGGGGGAGGAGCAGCACAGAGGAGGAGGAGCAGGAGGAGGAGGAGGAGGACCCACCATGAACACCCACCATGAACACCCACTAGACACCAGCTAGCTTCACTGTGTGGTTCTCAAACTTTTTTTTACATCAAGGACCCTAAATTGACACAAATTAGACCACGGACCCCCATCAGACAAAATTTTGAAGCAAACTAGGACTGAATAACGTTACTTTTTTAGTTAATGAACGTTCAAATTAGGTGCGAATTACGTTTAAACATTTAAACCCCCCCCCCCCCCCCCCCCCCCCCAAAAAAAAAATGTAATAATTTTTGTTTTAAGAAAATTTCCCAACTTTTTTCCCCCAAAAATACAAAAAAAATTCAAAAAGAAAAATCAAAAAAATCAAAAATCAAAAAGTTGAAGTGGAAGTTAAACATTTTCTAAGAAAAAAAGTGGTCAAATTTCTCAAAATTGTATTTTTTTTAATTATTCTAGAAGAAACTGGTAACATTTCTCAAAAAAGTAAAAAAATCTAGAAAAAGTGGTGACATTTCTGGAAAAAAATAATTTGAAAAAAAAGTTGTTAAATTTCTCAAAAAAAAAAAAAAAAGTTTAAAAATTCTAGAAAAAAAGTGGTAAAATTTCAAGAAAAAGTTGAGGGCCCCACTTGAACCCTCTGAAGGACCCCTGGGGGTCACCGGACCACACTTTGTGAACCATCGATCTAACACACACTGTAACACACTGTAAACAGCAACAATTAACAACAGGCGATGAAGGCGATGAAGGCACTCGTCTTCATGTTACTGACACAAACTTGGTGAAACTCCATGATTTCCACAATCATAGAATCGGCCAATTAAAAACAGAACCTATTTCTAACGCAGAACTAGGCATGGGCCGATTACCAGTTTCAAGGTTATCCACCACGGTATGAAAAAAACACTACAATTTTCCGTCATATCGATCCTGCGGTATGCGCTATTTTTCTGTGTTTTAAAAAATATATATATTTATTTATTTCTTGTCACAGAGAGAAAGTGCAGGTCAGAAATCCCTCGGGTTGTGTGGCGCTGTAGCCTACGTGGAATATCGTGGAATTTGACTGAAATGCTGTTTTCGTGTGGAAGAGGAACGTTTGTCTGGGGAAAACTGCACAGAGGGAAGCAAATCTGGGTGGCAAAAAGCCTCGCAAGGAAAAACAAGGAAAATATATTTTAAAACTAATATAAGCAGTTTATTAAAGCTCATAAGCATTAATATTTTGTTGGTACATTAAGTGCTCACCATAGTGCAGTGTTATGTTGCTTCATGCAGTATTTGATCTCAAGGTATGGAAGAAAAAGTGTTGTTTGCTTGATACGTCAATAAATATAAAGTAAATTCTATTTCATTTGTGTATATTTTAGTCATTAACACATTTTTTGGTAGTAAAATATGGGTTAAATCAAACAGATTGTATACAGCCCTATGTCTGGAGGGTAGGGTTAGTGACCGACAGCTGTAACATCATGTCGTCATCATGTGTGAGGTCATCGGTCATTACATCATCGGTCTGTCAGCTGGCGTCATAGCAACACATGACTCTGTCCACGCCACCGGACAGGAAGTTCATCCTAACAGTCATCAACCTCCTCAGACTCATCATCTTCATCATCACTCCCCACCAGCACCAGGCAGAAACCAAACACCACCACCCTAACCCTCCACCTGCCCCCGAGCTGCACCTGCACCGCGTCAACACCTGACAGGGGGCAAATAGAGTCAAACAGCTCCAGCTTGACACGTGTAAATGCAAAAAGTACGAGCTAAAAAATGAAAAAATGTGTCCTTTTTGCACCAGTATGTGTGAAAACAGCTTTAAAATGAACAAAAGTTAGGCTATTTTGTAGAACTACCTGGATAATATTAATGACTTCATGGCGTTCTGTTTGTGCTGAGCCATATTTAGGTCAATGACGTGATGCAACCCAATGTCAGGTGGTGTTTAACTGGTATTCTGACTAGGTACATACAGGAAAATTAATCTGGAATTAAATGTAGAATAAATGTAATTCACTATTGAATGCAACACTGTGTTTCTTGACAAACTGTATGTAATTTTTTCACACATTATTTAGAAGAAAAGCCTGTTTTTGGGATACTTCCTGCTCAACATTGCCAAAATGCATTAACATTTAAATAGAGAAATGTAATGTTTTCAGAAAGAAGTATATTTTTTATAACTAGACTTAAAATATTTAATATTTATCTTTATTTTGTGGTTGCATGATTTGACATTTTCGGGGGCATTCAGCCTAAAAAAAGGTTCAAATGTCATAAAACCAGTATACAAAATGTACCTTTTGCCAAATCTGATGCATTCTCTTAAAACAATTTATTTATTTTATCTGTCACTGACCCATTTACCATTTTAACTCTGTTCTTACTTCATGTTTCTGCTTGAGAAGTGGTTGAAGCTCAGTTAGTTGGAGCTTAAATACAAGAAAGTTTGATGTGAAACTGTTTTTTGTTTTTAAATAAAAAGTAGCCTAATGGATTTAGAAGCACGTGGGTTCTGCTTTTTGTTTTTGTGGTATCGAATAAGTATCAAGAATCGGGGAAATTTACTGGTTTCGGTATCTACTCCTGAAATTCTGGTATCGTGGCAAGCCTACAGAGAAGATTTAATATTATTAACTCCTTATCCCACTTATATATGACACCACTAAAACTCAAGAGGGAATTAATGAAGCATTAGTAAAAAAAGAAAGAAAACCAAAGTCTCAGAAAAGCTGGAAACACCCTGATAAAACCCATGAAAACTACCGGTAAGCAACAGTGAGGAGAGTTTTTAAATGTTAAAAAAATGAATGAATGAATGAAAGCTGTTGGACAAAAAACGCCCGAGTCACTGAGGTGACACTTGAAACAAAAAAAAAAGAAAAAAGAAAAAGGCAAACCGGCTGGTCAGGCTGACGCTGATACGACTGTACAGACTGTAAACCAGCTGGAAGAGGACGACCCCTCAGGGCACGAATGAGTCCTGACGGAGCACAAATATTCAAACGCCTCCGAGTCTCCAGCTCCAGCTCACTGCAGGATCATTACACACACACACAAGTAACACACACACACACACACACACACACACACACACACACACAAAGACTGTTCAGACTGCGGCCTGTTCATCAACACAAACAAACAGAGAAATAAATAAACCGTTGCTAATATAATAATCAATAGAGGATTTAAACGACAGAGCGGCTTTTACCTTTGATCACAGCGACACACACACGTTAAACTGCTGCAAGGTGAACTGGTTAAGTCAGCTCACACACACACACACACACTTCCTCCCTAAACCAACACACCTCTTTCCCAGCTTTATACATTTAACATGTTTCAGTTGCACACACACACACACACACCGGGCCTGAGGCAGCGGCGGTACCGACGTCCGACAACACCGGACGCACAACAACTGTCCGGTCTGAGCTCTTTGTCTGGTTCCAACAAAACCCACAACAGAACTGAACAGGAACCACGAACACACAGACAGACACACACACACACACACACACACACAAAGCAGTAGTGTAGTCTCTGTCATACGCAGGTATATAAAACGCATTAATATCTACTTCAGTGTACCCACAATGACAAAACTACCTACCTAGACACAGGTAGAAACAGTTGAACGAGCTAAAAAGCATTAGATTTTACTGCACCGACTACAACGTAAGTAAATGCTGCCTCGTATGGTCAGTGTATATTTATATAAAATGTATTTTTTAATGGCAGTGGTAACTTATGGTTAACCTTCCTCTTGTGTTCTGGTCGCCACCGACCCGTTTTCAGGTTTTAAATGCATAAAAGTACCACATAAATATGTTTATTGCATCAAGGCTTTTTGACGTTGGCAGGAATCTCTATTTAAACAAAATAAAATTAATATTATTGACATTTGTGTTGTTAGGGTCAGTTACGACCTGGTTATAACGATAAGAACAGTAATGAGAGTTAAAACTGAAATAATAAGTGCAAAAACAACCTTTTCATGGATAAGGAAGCATAACAATGTAACCAAGAGATGGGAAACAAATAGGATGATAAATAATTGTTTTTAGTGTTTTACAGCTGATTTAAGACTCAGGTCAAAACTAACTCTAACACAAGAGACGAAGGTTAAGTACTGCACAATGTACTTCCTCCCAGTCTTTGTCTTTTAATTATTAATTGTCATATGGACTCATGTGTCTGAAATAAATGTGACTACATCACTGTCACCAAGGTGAATCATTTCAGTATAAAAAATTATTAATAGTAGTTTCGTACGCGGCTCAACTTGTCTTGAAGATGCTGCATTTAACTCACTTTGAATTGAACCGAGCAACAACAACGTTACGTCACTTCACAGATGCAGAAGCCAATGAACAGAACCCATCAGAATAATTTTATGCATTGGTTAGACGATATTCAGTCTGAATTTTACAACAGTAGCACGTAAAACCCAACTTTATAGCTTATAAATAATTATAGGGATATAAATGTATTGCTATACTGTCTGCAGCTCTTTGACTTTAAAACCAATTAATTACCTGCAACTACTCTCTAACTTGACCACGATTTCACACTTGGGCGAGGGCAAGGTTAGCCCGCCCTTTATTTTAAACCCATACGCAAAGTGAGAATCCATTTAGTTGTGGTGTTGTGAATCCAGTTAAGTTGCTCCAAAGATGCGTCTCATCTTTTACCGCTTATTACATCATCATCACCACCAACACTTTATAATTATTACCAGTCCTCAATGTGCTGCAGGAAAACACAGATTACACTTCATATTGTTAGGAAGGAGTTCGCTAGCAGCTGACGGTTTTCCATTAATGTTGCATCTTTGTCAACCATTGTATAGTATCGGCCATTCACTGTTGTTGTTTGGTAGAAGCAACATATTGAAGCCAGTTCACTAACTAGAAGCCAGATGACATGCGTGAAAGATGATAAGATGATAACAATGGACATAAGACAGTTCTTTAAAAAGGGACAGTTCAACATTTAGACAAATTTGCCTATTGCCATAATCCTAATAGTCATAGAGCTGTTCAAAACTCAACAAATACACAATCCAACAACTCCAAAACGCTCTCGTGGTCGTGGAGAAGTTGTGACCTGCACATTCACCACGCTATGAGATGACGACGTATAATTATGTAACATTACAACACATGAAGCAAATACTTTCGCTTTCTTTTGGAAATCCCTCCGCCCTGCAGCCATGTCTGGAATGTAGTTCCGGCTGCATTTGTGTAATGTTATGTTACTATCTCATAGTGTGGTGAATGTGCAGGTCACAACTTGTCCACCAGAGCGTTTTGGAGTTGTTGGATTGTGTATTTGATGAGTTTGATGAGGGAAAGGCGAAAGTATCGCGTGCGCTTCCGTTGCATTACCTCACGTCTCTGCCCCGCCGATCTCAAAACAACATGCACCAACAATTAAAAGTAATGAACCTACTGCTATGACTGTAGTGGTTATGGTGATAGGAGAATCTGACTAAATGTTGAACTATCCCTTTAAAAGAAAGAAGATAGATTCAGGATTTTTCTTTTACTTTATAAGTGTGAAGCTAAATTAACAGATAATATAAACCAGGTATCTGTAACGTCATGTTCTTCTCTCACAAATGTCAGAATGATTATCCAAAATAATTTTACAATAGACGTATTTTGTCTGTTTGTTTTTGTGTGGAAGAAATGGTGGGTGCTCTAGCATCGCCCCTGCACTCTGTAACTTAGCTATGACAAATTGAAAGGAACTTAATTTTAACTTTTCCAGATGAACAGTGAGACTCCGCAGTGGGCGTGAGCGCCGTGAACGCACCACTGAAGTTGTGTTCATTTTTGCTTCGAGAAAAGAAACACTCAAACAAACCACACGACACTTTGGACTCGGTTTGGTTTTAGTTTTGCTGCGTTTTTTTGTGTTCGTGTGTGTTTCTTCAGATTACAACAACACTACGGAGCTTGGTATCCGCGGAGAAACAGCTAACTGTTACAGCTAACTCGGCTAGCTTAGTTTAGCTTAGCTTAGCTTTTAGCTTCCTGCTGGCGCCACAAACACAACTTTAACAGTCGTACGACAGAGAAGCGGACGTAGCTCGCCGCTAGCTCTTTCTATTAAACCGCCCACCTTCCCACCACATATTTCTCTTTCTTGTCCTCATGTGAGTGTAAATGAGCCAGAAACTCCATAGTTAAAGTGTATAGTGTGAACGTGAAGTCGGTGGGATAACTCACCCGTCCATTGCACAACACGGAACTGCGGAGCAACAGGTTCCAGCCAGCGGCCAGCAGCAGCAGCAGGACTTCCCATCCCGACAGCACCGCAGCCGTTATAAACCCACAAAATGGCGGCCGGGCCCAGGGGGAGGAGCGCTCTGATTGGTCGGCGGCGAAGAACGGTGGGCGTTTCCAGAGCGGAGCGGCGCGCTGATTGGCTGTTGCTGCTACAGCGCCGACTCAGAGGAGGACAACAACAAAAGAAGATACCGAGATCCCAGGGAAGGGAAGGGAAGGAGAAGATCCAAGCACACGGTTGACTCAGCGTTAATGCAACCGATGGATATGTGTCTTTAAAAGTCTGAACCTAGTTTAAAGGGATAGTTCAACAATGACTAAGTCAATAACCCTTTCATAACCGGAATATTAGCAATATAGCACAGCCATGTAAACACCAATAACCCTTTTGAAAAAACGGAATATGCTCATATTCACCACCTATGAAATAATCATGTAGGCTATAATTATGTAACATTACGACACATGAAGCAAATACTTGGAACTACTTACGATTTTGAAATTACTCCGCCCTGTCTGGAATGTAGTTCCGGCTGCATTTGCCTCTAAAACAACTCGTAATGTTACATGATTATCTCATAGCGTGGTGAATGTGCAGGTCACAACTACTTCACGAGAATGTTTTGGAGTTGTTGTATTGTGTATTTGATGAGTTTGACGAGGCAGAGGCGAAAGTACTGTTTCATGAGCGGCTTGCGTCTCTGCTCTGCCGATCTAAAAACTACATGCACTGACAATTCACGAACCACCTATTGCTATGACTATAGGGATTATGGTGAGAGGAGAATTTGCCAAAATGTTGAACTATCCCTTTAAAGAACTGTCTTATGTCCATTGTTATCATCTTTCACACATGTCATCTGGCTTCTAGTTAGTGAACTGGCTTCAATATGTTGTTTATACCTAACAACAACATCAGTCTCTTAAATTTTGATGAGTGTGATGAGGGACAGCGGACCTGTACCGTTCACTGAGCAGCTCACGTCTCTGCCCCGCCCATCTCAAAACAACATGCACCGATAATTAAAGATAGGTAATGAACCTACTGCTATGACTATAGGGATTATGGCGATAGACAAATTTGCCAAAATGTTGAACTATCCCTTTAACCACACAAACGATGTGTTTTAATAATTCAGATCAGCAGTAATTAGCACCACTGAGCCACAACATCAGTTACTATGGTCCTATACGACAACTAGAGGCCCCCATGGACGGACACACACACACACACACATATTATATAATCCTTTATTTCAGACACATAGTCTATGACAATTAATAAAATTAAAAGACAGACAAAGAATTGGAGGAAGTACATTACAGTACTTAACCATTCAATTCAATTCCTTTTATTTGATGAAGAGGGACAATGTACATTGATAAACATTTTAAAATAAAATGTAAATGTACTCAATTCTAGCTACCAAGCTAATTTCCATTGACAGTCCCCCTATGTCCCCCATTGAATTAATTAATTATTAAAAATACATAAATATACACAAACCATAGGCCTACATATAAATAAAGCACATATGAGACAGCATTTACTTAAAAAGGGGTCAAACTAACATGCCAGTGCATTTGAAGCCTGGATGTGAACCGATATTCCATGATGATATATTTTCAGACACATCCAGTCGACATATAAAACTAAACAGCTTCTTCTGACAAGTCACAGAGACAGAAAACCAAACCTGGCGGCCGTTTCACTCAGGTGTGCGGCTGCTCCCAGAAATTATTCTCATTATCAATCATCATTTGTCATCATCTGATCGATTTGGATTGTTCAGCCCAGAAAGTTTGACTAATAGTTTGAGATCTAGGCCGTTACCTGGGGGAAATAATGAAATAATGAGACTGAATCTGACTGAACCGACTTGGGATCATTCGGGGCCAAACTGCAAACAGTTTTTGCTCTGGGGGCAACGACAGATGGAGGATTTGTTTGAGCATGTCTGTGTCATTGAAGCAGAATAATCATTTTTCGTATGAGTTTAACACAGTGAAGTCTTTCCTCTGACAGTTTCACACAGGTTAACTCGTTTATCTTGAGCCGATACAGCTCATATTATTATATTATTATATTATGTGACTCTTCCTCTGGTTCTTCTGGCCACTGGCTGCTGCTGCTGCTGGTCGGTGTCTCTGTCTCTGCTCAGTCTCATGTAACACACTGATAAATAATTCCTCCATGTGCTGCTTTTCAGGAAATGACTCTGTGTGCTGGACGCTGATCATCCAACTGCTCACACATGATGAATAATTCAACACACAGAAGTAAAAAACGTCCATGGTTACAGTTTCATTCTCTGGCTTCTGATTGGTTGCTCTTTGCAACTCTGCATCCACCTGTCTCTTGTCTCTGTCGTCTGATTGAAAAAAACGACTCTTACGACTTTATAGTTTATACACCAGGCGTGTGTGTGGCGCTGTAACGCTGCCACAGAAATACACAGCAAACAGAATAAAAAGAAGAAGTGGAGCGTGCACAGAAAGCTAAAGCGCCATTTACAAACTCCAAACATTATATGAGTCACTAGCCTATTTATTTTACTCTGGGAAAATGTTGTCTTTGGTTTCCATAATTATTCTAGGAGAGAAGGAAAATGTCACTTTTTAATAAATGTGTTTGTTTTTTTGACCAAATTCTTTATTCGTAAAAGTAGATTTAGTAAGAAAACCCTTGTTTTTGTTTCACCAGAAAAGAAATGGAGCATTATTTTAAGATTCTTACTAATTCAGCAAATCAAAAGGATATTAAAACATAACATTTCTGTACCATTTACAACCTTTTTATTTACCCTAATATATTTTACCCCTGGCTCATCTGTTACTTCCTTTATACTTTCAATGTATACTGTTTTTATTTCTGCTTTTTCATTAAAAAAAAAAATTACATGAGTCACTATTAATCAGGAGAAAGTTGACTAGGAGTCGTGTTGCCATTGTCGTTATACGTGACCTATAGCGGTGTGGCTAAGGTTACAGAGCTGGGGCCATGACGTCATAGTTTCACAAACGTTGTGTTTTGGTTGTCTACACGAAAAAGCTGGGGCGGTGTTTTGAGATTCAGACAAACTGTCAATCACAGTAGTTTTTACTGGGTGTAATTATAAAACCTGCTGTTTAAGGCAAAACAACCTGCAGGAGAAACTTTTTTTTTTTTTTTTTAGGTCAATATGTGCAAACATTCATGGCATAAGTTTCTTTGACAGCTCAATAAGGGAACAGGCTGTGGTATTATGGAGAGGGGGTATACATTTATTTTATTTATTTATTTTTGATTGATTGTTTTTATTTCGTATGAATGACAGACATACGAAAAGGATAGGTAAGAAGCCAAGGCTTATGAGGAACTTACCCCCTTACAACTGTTACATTTACAATCAATCATGGTGTAGAGACAATATCACTTGCATATACAGTAATACAGAGAAAAATTTGAAACATGATTAAGCAAACATGATTAAGTAAGCAAATCAGACGGTGTAAATGGGATGCTCTTGCAGAATTCATACATCATTCATGCCTCACAATTTATGAGAAATGAGGAATAGCTTACTATAAATTATTAAACTTATTTAATTAATTTACATTTTTAGTTGTGTCTGAAGAATGTCTGTCTTCTTTTAATATGTTATGAGCCATGCCAAAGATGCTTTTCTGTGATAAAAAGACAATCAAGTTTTTCCAATATAATATAATATAATATAATATAATATAATATAATATAATATAATATAATATAATATAATATAATATAATATAATATAATATAATATAATATAATATAATATAATATAATATAATATAATATAATATAATATAATATATATACCTGCGGGGGCGCTGTCGGTCTTCGAGCCATTTCAATCTGCATCATTACAACACAAGAAGAGGGAAGAACGTTAAGCGGGAGCGGAAGCCTCCCATTGGTCAGAAGCGTTGAGACGGAGCCTCCCATTGGCCAGACGCGCTGTAACGGAGCTTCCTATTGGCTGGAGCAGTCGCCCCGCCAGTGGAGAGTGGAAACAGCGCCATAATTCAACTGCGGCTCGTTTCAGGTCAGAGTTACCGGGATAAAACAAGGAAAAACGGTAAAACGTGAAACGTAAAAACCCTCCAACCGGTCGTGACTTTTACTAAAACCGTAGTTAGAGTACCGGAGACTCGACTTTCGTCCCGTTGGAGAAGCTAACGGAGCTAACGGAGCTAACTAACAGACGCGGCTAATGCTGCTCCAGCGGCGGAGCTAACGCGGCTAACTGACGTCAGCGGCTGTTCGCAGGTGACGTGACCGACCTCAGCTCGCTCTCCGTCGGCCACGGCGAGGATGAGCTGCCCGGTGAACCTCCAGGCGCTGCCGACAGGCGTGTTGGAGGAGGTGTTCACCCCGGAGAACATGAGAGGAGCACGGTGAGTCTGAGGGACACACACACACCTCTGTCCGTACCAAAACTAACTAATCAATCAATCAATCAATCAATCAATCAATCAATCAATCAATCAATCAATCAATCAATCAATGAGACTCTGACCGTGTAGTAATACATGAAAACAATAGCAACAGACACTAAAACAGGAATGAATGTGAGTAAATCCACTTATAAAAAGGTGGTGTACTGAAAAAAACAAAAACAAACATGGATATTTCAGACTGTCAAACTGTGTTATCTAAAATTTGAGACAGTGCAAGTTATTTTTCATGTTACTTGTGCATGTGCAACCAGTGAATCTGTTTGTTTTGGGGTTTTTTTTTACACTCAAACAATCTGGATTCTGTCAGTACAGGTGTCAGGCCAAAGTGTTTAAGGATCATGAATGAAAAGGAAACGTGAAAATTTGCTTTGCTAGTGGATTAACAGTGTGTGTGCATCCCTAAATTTTCTGCTTGTGCTTGGGCTCCTAAAATGCTAAGTTAGGCGGAGGCCACTCACTGTGCTCCTAGTAGTTATTCTGGAGCCCTGCAATATGAGCTTTAACCTCTCCCATTTTAAGTGTCAGAATGTAATAATAATATTTTTATTTATTTGTAAGCACTCAATCAATCAATCAGTCAGGCTCTGTTAGTGTAGTAATACATGAAAACAATAGCAACAGACACTAAAACAGGAATGAATGTGAGTAAATCCACTTATAAAAGGTGGCGTATTGAAAAAACAAAAACAAACATGGATATTTCAGACTGTCAAACTGTGTGTTATTGTGTTAACTCTAAAAGTTATTTTTCATCTACTTGCCCATGTGCAACCAGTAAATCTGTTTGTTTTATTGTATTTTTACACTCAAACAATCTGGAATCTGTCATTATATTGTCAGACCAAAGTGTTTAAGGATCATGAATGAAAAGGAAACGTGAATATTTGCTTTGCAAGTGGATTTACACAATGTGTGCGCCCATAAATTTTCTGCTTGTGCTCCTAAAATGTTAAGTTAGGTGGAGGCCACTCACTGTGCTCCTAGTAAAGAATAAAGTTATTCTGGAGCTCTGGAAGATGGGGTTTACCTTTATTATTTTAAGTGTCAGAATAAATTTTATTTGTAAGCACTTTTGCAAATGCTCAAAGACACTTTACACTTTAAAAATCATAAAATAAAGCAAAGTCAGAATGAAAAACAACAATAAAACTGTATAAAACACAAAATTCTACATTAAAAGCTGATTTACAAAGGTGAGTTTTGAGCTTGGTCTTGATGTTGGGAGGTGTGTGCAGATAAGGATGAGGTTTGGGCAGTCAGTGAGTTCAGGAGAGAGGGGGGCAGCGATGGAAAAGGCTCTGTCCCTTTTCTATCGCTCATTGTATAATGATATTTATTGGTGGGATTCGATTAAAAAAATAATCGAATTAATTAGAGCCTTTGTAATTAATTAATCTCGATTAGTCACATATCAATATTTGACACGGGAAGGCGAAGCAACATTTTTCAGTTTAAATGGATTTTGGTATATGACTAAATAGACACATAAATGAGCTTAAACAACAAAATCCTGTTTATTTTCATCACATAAAGTGCAATATGAATATAGAACATTATGATTGCATTGTGCGTTCACAAGGCACAAACTTAAATTAAAGTTAGCTATATTCAAGGTTTTTCAGGACTTTTTTGTAAACTTTGTATGTCTTAAACACATTTGTAGTGCAGTGCATTCCTAAAAAGTGGAAACCTAACATTACAAAATAGTTAGAATAATATTCTTGGCATAAAATAAACAGTCCAACAGTTAAACTTAATGTGCCTTTTGTTCCATAAATGGTTTCAAAAAACAAGAGAAACAAAAATGATGACAGTCCCCTCTAATCTAATCTGCCCTGAGCAAAAAATCTTTGCAACATAAGCCATAAGCCATGCGATTAGTCGACTAATCGGATCATACTGTACGTAAATTGAATGTAAAACATACAGCTTATCGCACCAGCATGCAGCTGCTCTTATATAACCATCATTAGCTTTCAGCTTGAAGTGTTTAAGGAATATGCTAACTAAAAATAAAGACAATTAAGATGATAGTTCATTAAACCTTTAATGAAATATGCAGCTTGTAGCAACAAACAGTTCTTTAACTGTAGCACACAGTGCAAACAGTTCACACATATCACAGAAAACACATACAATGTTTGCTAACTAAGGCTAATGAATCAAATCATTATTGCTAATGTTAAAGGTCCCATATTATGCTAGGAATATAGGGATGGGGTCGGGCATTGATTTCCAAATGATCAAATAGATGCTCAGTCTTTTTTTTTTTTTGATTGATTAGTCTTTATTTGGAACATATTAAAAAAGATAAAGAAAGAGAGGGGAAAAAAGTCATATAAAATAAGTATCACATTATAGTGTCTTAAAAAAACAAGTCCCAAACAAGTATTTAAGTCAATAAACAAAGAATACTGGAAAAGGAGCAGAAGGAAGCCGAGCTTTTCAGTTCCCACCCCTTTATCACTACTCCATCATCCCATAATGAATAAAACCAGATGAACAGAATACAAGAAGTCACAGTCACAGACTCACTCTCAGTTTCATCATCACCTATGTAGTCAAGATGATATTCCAACCTACTTTTCCTCATTGTCATATATTTTTAGAAACATGTTTTTATATAATTTTTTATATTTGTCCACAAGAATATTTTTCTCTCCATTTTTCTCCAGACCATTCCACAATTAGACTAGGGATGTCATGATTACTTGTTTTCACAATTAATCGTGGTATTAAACGCCACAATTATTTAATCGTAAAGATTCCTAAATACCGTCACTTCCCAAAAAAGATGATTTCAGAACCGTATCGGCAGATGTGGCGCCAAAATAAAGGTAAATGCTCAGATACTGGTCCATTTACCTAACGTAACATTGAATTGGTAGGAATTTAAATGTCAGTGTCAATTGTATTTTTAAAGAAAACAAAACAAAAACAATACGTAATGACAATTTATGACCTGAATATTTCAAAAATTTCCACTGGGGGATTAATAATTGGTCATATATTAATAGATACTTGAAATATTTAGTGTAAACAATGAGTAATATAATTATTTTTTGATTATATTTGATTTTACACATTCATAGTGTTGTGAAATTAATATGCAGAATAATCGTGATAATCGTACCACCGTGATTATTTCTCTGTCCAAGAAAATGTATAATCGTGACATCCCTACCGCAGACTGTTATGCACATACTTTTCAGAGTTGTTCTGACATTAACTCTCTTAAAATTCAGTTCCCCTCTCAGGTTATACCCACCCTGCCTTCCCATAAACATATTTTCTACCTCACCCCGGAAGAAGGTTATATCTTGCTTTGTTAAGAAAAGAAAAAAAGTTTCTGAGACTATCATCTTGTCTGAAAAAATGTAAATGTTCCTTTTTACTTTGGCAGAAGGAGGAGAAACATGGAGAGACTCTTACAACCGTTTAGAAAGTTCTGTGTGAAACCGTCAAATAAAAAAACAAGTGAAACTGAGGAGCAGCACAAACTGTCTGGTAACGTTGTGTTATTATCTCATAGCGTGGTGAATGTGCAGGTCACAACTTGTCCACCAGAGCGTTGTGGAGTTGTTGGATTGTGTATTTGATGAGAAATCCCATGAGCCTCCGTAGCGTAGCTCTGAGCAGCTCACGGCTCTGCTCCGCCGTTCTAAAAACAGCTTGCACCGACAATTAAAGGTAACAAACCTACTGCTATAATGACTATAGGGATTATGGCAAAGGGCCAATTTGCCAAAATGTTGAACTATCCCTTTAACGTTTACAGCTGTCAATATGAGTAAGTAGTAAGTTAGCTCTCTGTTTACGCTAATGTTAGCCTCACAGCAGCTGACCCCGGTCACCACTACTGCGCATGTGTGTCAAGGACAGAAAGGCAGATGTGGCAGTTTTAAAGAGATAGTTCACCCAAAATTGAAATTTCCCTCATTATCTCCTCCCCCTCATGTGGACTAAGGGCTGGGAGAAGTTTCAGAGTCCTCCGTGGCTTCTCTGAGTTACAGGGGGTCTCGGCGTAGCAGTGCATGTCCATATAACGGTTGCAAATGGATACCAACTGTCTTCGTAACAAAAAGACACACCAAAAAACATCCAAATACCTCCATGCTGCTCGTAATTGTCCCGGAAAAAATTCAATAAGTCTATTTTTCAAGCTTGTTTGTAGCGGAAACTCCTCTTCCCGGTTCGTCAAATTTGGACGAACTGGGAAGAGGAGCTTCGAGAAGCTTCCGCTACAAAACAAGCTTGAAATATAGACTTATTTAATTTTTTCCGGGACAATTTCGCATTTCGGGGCTTCAATACAAGACGGACATTACATACGAGCAGCATGGAGGTATTTGGATGTTTTTTGGTGTGTCTTTTTGTTACGAAGACAGTTGGTATCCATTTGCAACCGTTATATGGACATGCACTGCTACGCCGAGACCCCCTGTAACTCAGAGAAGCCACGGAGGACTCTGAAACTTCTCCCAGCCCTTAGTCCACATGAGGGGGAGGAGATAATGGGTGAAATTTCAATTTTGGGTGAACTATCCCCTATTTAAGAGAAAAACAAAGTAAAAAAAAACAAAAAAAAAAGGACGCGTCGACTATTAAATTAGTCAACAACGAGTTTAATAACAAACTCGGGACTCGTCGGCCTCTCCTTCCCCTTTAGCCAGCTGCTGAGACAGACGAGCGTGTTGAGGTTTTCCGAGCCGAGCGCGGCCCTCTTCTTCTCCGCGGCGTTTCCCGCCAGAGAGAAGAGGCGGTCGCAGGGCACGGCCGTGGCCGGGCTGCTCAGGAAGCGCCGCGCCAGCACGGACACGTGGGGGTGAGCGCCGGCGTGCGTGGACCACCACTGCAGCGGGCAGTCGGTCTCGCTCACGGTGGGCTCGGCGCCGTAGCGGCTCAGCGCCCGGCGAGGCCCCGCCACGCCGTCGTCGTCCTCGTCCTCGTCCGTGTCCGACTCCGACGCACACAGCAGCAGCCGCTTCTTCTTCCTCGCCGGCGGCTGCTGCTCCGTCGTCGTCGGCGTTGTTGTCGCGTCGGCAGCAGCAGCAGCACTTCTTCTGGATTCTTTCTGGAGCAGCGCCTCGAGGCCGGTCCACACCGCCTCTCGCTCTGCTTTGGGGAGACACTTTAATAAAGGTACAATATGTAAGAATGTGGCCAAAAACGGTTACTGCAGTCAAATTCAAAACACAGCGATCTGGTTTTTCCTCCCAGCCGTAGCGGCAGCTCAGTGGAAGCAGACTGAGGCTGAAACGCCACTAGCCATGTTTCCATCTAAAGTGATTCGAATTACTGGGAAATGCACATTAAAAGAAATTCTAATCATGTGTGTTTCCATCTACGGACTTAAGTTTGGTTTTTACTGAGGAGGAACTATGAAGAACTGTGCAGTAACATAAATGAAGGTGTGTTTGGGCTTTTATTTTGCCGTGGCGGTGCGCCACAATTAATTAAAAAGGCATGTAGCGGAAACCCTGATGTTGTCTTGTGAGTGAACTGCAACACAGGAGCAGACGGGGTGAAAGTGGCTACTTCACACTTAATTCGAATCATCAACCAAAACACGGCCATAGCGAGCGTATTTCAGTTTGTGCGAATCAGGGGATTGTAATTCGAATCACGGCGTTTCCATCATCATTTTCCGATGCGATACATCTCGATGCATCTAAATAGCTGATGGAAACGCACCTACTGACGCCGCCGTGGCTGGGAGAGAGCGCTAGGTGGCGCAACATGTAAACACGTAAATTCAAAACATAAACATGATTTGCAGTCTGCAAAAAAAGATTTTTAATGCAAATACTCTGGCTGTACTATTGTTGTTGGTGAGTTCATCGTGTTATATGAACATTATTCCTGAGTCTCTGTGACATATTAAGAGGATTTTACGGCCAGTTGCTTTAGATTTCTTACATACTGTACCTTTAAGTCCTTGAAGCGCGGGTCGAGGACCGTCGCCAGTTTGAGCCACTCGTGGTTGAGCGTCGCTTGGTGTCGGGCGAGGTCCTTGGAGAAGGCGGTCTTGAAGCTCGCCACGTAGTCGGGGTCGTCGGCGGAGACCTTCATGCTGCGGTCCAGGTGGCAGAGAGCAGGAAGCACCACGGAGCACGGGACATAAGTCTCACCGCCGAGAAGCTCCGTCACATATCTGCAACGGACAGTTAAAGGATTATTATTTACTGTGCAAATTAACTTTAAGTTGAGACACTACAGGTGAATAGGGTAAAAAAAAAATTAACTAACAGATATCACCATGAAACTTCCCAAGTTTATCACTGACATTAAGACAGATATTTTTTGTATTACAAGTTTTGTCAAATTTTATGTTTAAATATGTAAATGAGGCAATATCTAATGAAATATGTGCTAATTTGCATACATTTCCAGAACCGAAATCTGAACAATGGATAAAGCTACTTTCAAAATTCTTGTTTTTATTTTGTTGACACATTAGAGTCAGAAGTTTTTACAGAGGAGGGTTTTGGGTATCTCTTTTTATCACTCTGTAAATGAGAAAATACTGTCACCAGCCCTAAAATAAATCTAATTTCGCCCTGTTTTTAAAAAACTATGTTTTTGTCTGTAGTGTCTCACCAAAAAAAAAGTCTTAAACAATGGTCAATTCAAAAAGCTTTTAAAAGGAAAACATGCCATTGCCAACTAATAAAATCATACTAGAAAAAGATAGCATTTCCTGCAGAAAATGCGTGTGAATGCTGAAAGCAGCTGAACGCTGTTGCTGAAGCAATGCTGAATGAGCTGAAGAAATTGTTGAATCAATGCTAAATTAGCTGAAGAAACTGCTAAAGTTGAATGTTGAAAAAGGCTAATGCTAAAGCTCAAACATATAACTTGTAGTATGAGATGAATGTCTTTTAAAGGTAAAAAGCAGTAGAAATGTTAAAGGTAGATGAAAACATTGAAATCCTGCATGTTTAAAGCAGAAGTAAGCGATCCGGTGGTTTTGTCTAACTTCCTGTCAGCAGATGGAGTTAGCAGTCCCCGCCCTCGTCCCTACGTCACCACATTCACGCGCATCCCTTGGCTGCACACACAGAGAGGACTGCCCCTTTATGCCGTTCTCTCTCCTCATTGGATAAAGGTTGTAGGATACAAGGAAAGTTTTCTCCTCGGCTCAGACAAAGGCGGTTTATAAACCAAGACCTTTCATGACGAGTCAGCTTCCTGTATGCATGTCACGTGGGCTTCTGCACGGCCACGCCCCTTTAGAGAGACCAGAGGCAGCTTGGAGTGTATTGATTCCTATGGGACAATTTAATGTGAACACCGATTATGATCGGGCCTTTCTCCCCACGGTCACTGAAGCAAATTTTGGACTCATTTTTCACAAGCCACATCTCTTCTGAACAGTTTGACACCAAAATGGTAATTTTCAGACGGAGAGATCCGGAGAAAATCCACTTTGTTCAAGACCTGTCTCTGTCTCTACGGCACACTCTCGCGAGATTTGGCACAGATCTCCTAGGCAACGTCAAACAAACGGCCGCGAACTCCCGTGAAAATGGTTTAAATTATTTTTGGCATGCTAAATATTACTGTTAGTAGTGTAAATATTTAATGTTATCATAAGAAAATATACATATCTCACTTTCATCTACCTACAAATTGTATAAATCCACACACACGATCACAGACGAGGTGGGGTGACGGTTGGCCACGCCCATTTAGAGAGACAGGAAGTGTATACCATTTCATATCATTGGAGCAGCCGCTCATGGAGTATCTTTCCATTTATTGAATATCTTTGGCTCAGAGCAGAGTGACTGACAGACCCGTGTTTCAGACCAAACACTCTATAGAAGTGATTGCTGTCGGAAGATACAACTATTTAAGACTTAGATTAACACAAACATTCCGCTTACTTCTGTTTTAAACAATGGTAAATTCAAAAAGCTTTTAAAAGGAAAAGATGCCATTGCCAACTAATAGAAAAAGAAGCATTTCCTGCAGAAAATGCGTGTGAATGCTGAAAGCAGCTGAACGCTATGGCTGAAGCAATGCTGAATAAATTGTTGAATCAATGCTAAATTAGTTGAAGAAACTGCTAAAGCAATGTTGAAAAAGACTAATGCTAAAGCTGAAACGTATAACTTGTAGCATGAGATGAATTACTTGAATTGTTGAAGATGAAAACTAGCCCAAAATCTCAGAATTGAACAGTGCATGAAAGAAACAGTGTTTTTGCCTGTAGTGTCTCAATTCAAAAAGCTTTTAAAGGGTAAAAGATGCCATTGTTGCCAACTAATAAACCCATATTAAACAGTTCATGGTGTACTGTAGGTGTGTATTTACCTGCATGGCTCCAGCACGGCGGCCAGCCCCTGTAGTCTGTCCCACTCCTCTGCACTCAGCGTGGTGACCGGGAGTTTGTGCTGCTGCTTGGTCAGTGTTGCCTTCACGGCCTCCTGGTTCTTCAGGAGACCAGACATCATGTCCAGCGTGGAGTTCCACCTGGTGGGAGCGTCCTGCACCATCAGCGGCTCTCTGTTTATCCCCAGCGCCGTCTGCTCCCAGTGCAGCTCCTCCGTGTGAGCGGCGCTGTGCGTAAAATGACCCACGATCTGGCGACATTTGTCCAGCAGCGCGTCGTTCAACCCTCCTCCGTCGGACAGACACACAGCCACGGTTCTCTGCAGGATGTGCGCCACACACGGCATGTGCCTCGACGGGAGCATCATGTCTGTCCCAACTGTTGTAACTTTGTGTTGAATCCCCCACGCTTCTGCCACGGAGAGGAACAACTCGGAGCATTTCTCATCGCAGTCTGTGCTGTTGGTCTGCTGCGCGGTGAGGGCGAAAGACTTGAGCCGCCATTCGTCGATAACATGCGCCGTCACAGCGACGTAATCTGTGTTGTTGTTGTCGCTGCTGCTGCTGCTGCTGCTCACCGAGCTCCACTGATCCCCAGTCACAGCCACACACTCGGCTTTCTCCAGTAGATTAACTCTCGCTTGCTTCTCGGTGTCGTAGAGCTGCTGGATGGTGTATGAGACGGTCTTCCTGCTCGGCAGCTCGTACGTGGGGTCGGAGGAGGCGGTCTGCAGCAGCGCCCGCAGCCCCGGGTCGTCCAGCACGCACAGCGGCCGGCAGTCCGCTGCGATCCACCTCGCCAGCGCGTTTGTGACTTTATCCGCCGTGGATTGAGTCATTTTGGCTCTGAATCCCGTCATCTTGTCCAGTTTGGCTTTGCGGCTCTGCTTGCTGGAGCCAGCAGCATCTCCGTTTCCCACTGCAACAAAGTGTTTGGCGTTGAGGTGGTAGCGCAGGCTGGAGGTGCTGCGGTGATACGCCAGCTCCTTTTTGCACCATTTGCAAACCACGGTGCCTTTATCCAGGCTGCCGTCCGCTCGTCTTTTAAAACTAAAGTTCCCGTTCACCGAGCCATGCAGCGACTTCTCATAAGCTTCCATTGTGTTTCGAGCATAGACTGTATGTGGTGTGTGTGTATATATGTGGTTTCGCGCCGTGTTGTTCCCTCCTGTGCAGCAGTGTTACGGGTTCGCCGGGAACTGGTGCGCAATGAGAAAAGTTCCGCGCTGCAGGGACCGAGTGCAAAAATAAATTGCGATTAAATGCGTCAATTTTTTCTGGTCGAGTTATTTTTCTGTGATTAATTAAGCGCAATTAACGCGAAGTAAACAGTTTATCCACACTCACACAACAACGCACTTAAGTGAAGCTATGGAAAGCTTATGGAGGGAGCCTGGATACATGCAACACTACAGTGGCCCTGAGGTGCCAATCACAAAGGCAAATCAGAAATCACAACAACAAAAGAGAAAACACGACGACAAAACAGGAAATTTTGCCGTTGTGTTACTTTTTTAGTCAATGTGCGTTCAATTTAGGGCCAGTGGCGTGAATTTTTGGAAATATTGTAGAAAAAATTCTGGAAAAAAAGTGATACAATTTCTCCAAAAACATTTTAACATTTCTAGAACAAAGTGGTAAAAATTCTCCAAAAAAAAGTGGTAAGATTCCCTCTCCCAAAAAAACAAAAGTCAAACATTTTCTAGAAAAAAAGTGGTAAAATTCCTCATAAAAGTTTTTTTTTTAAATTCTAGAAAAAGTGGTAAGATTTTTTTTTTTAAGTTCAAAATTTTCTAGAAAAAAATTTAAATTTCTCAAAAAAGTGGTAAAATTCCTCATTAAAAAGTTTTTAAAATGCTAGAAAAAGTGGTAAAATTTCTAGAAATAAATAAATACTAATAATTTTAAAAAAGTGGTAAAAATTTCTCCCCCCCAAAAAAGTCTTAAAATTCTAGAAAAAAGCCGTAAAAAAGAAATTGACACTTTACAAAACACTACACAAAACGAGAAAACACAACGACAAATTACTAAACACAACAACAAAACAGGAAATTTTGCCATAATATTGTTTGCACTTGAAAAAGAGAAAGAAATATTTAATTCTATTTATTTTATTTTAACTTTTATACATTTTAGTTTTACTTTCAATTTGTGGAAGAAGAAGTTTATTAAAAGCTCATGCTTACATCATGCATGTAAAGAGTTATAATAAAACATTTCAAAATGCATGTGCAACTCGGTTAAATAAAAGTCTGTTGGTCCGGTCATATATTTTGTCAATGTAGTTAAACACAACAACTCTTTATTTTATTTTTTTGCTTTTTATAATAGTGTTGTAGTCAAGACCCAGACCAAACCAATGTGAGTCCATTCCCAATCTGTCTCCAGTCCCAGTCCTCATAATAATAATAACCATGTGTCTTGATATTTACATTATTCCTCCTCAGCTAAAACAAAGAAAAGATGATTTGATGTCAAATCTAAACCATATTTAATGTGAACAAAGTTTGTATTGAACAGAAGTTTAGTACAACTATTTGAATTATCTGTAACTCATTGAATTACATCACAGAAACCAAAGAGATGTGACTGCAGCTGTGGTCTTGACTGGTCTGGAGAAAAAGACCCAGAGTCCAGCTCAACTGAGACCAAGACGAGACCGAATGTCTGGTCATTGATGATGAGTTGATCAATAAACTGTGAATAGATCAATCAATCCATCAGTTAATCATCTGTTCTTCTTCTGCTGGTCCACAGATCCTCCACCACTCTGCTCACTCAGCTCAGTTTCCCCAAATCCAGATCGGCGCTGTGGGACGGCAGCCCCACGGGAGAGAAGCTCCGCCTCCAGCTCTGCTCACACAGGTAAACACACACACACACACACACACACACACACACACACACACACACACACACACACACACACACACACACGTCACCTACACACCTGCATCAACGTGGATCATAACTTATGTCGGTGAACATGTGTGTGCATCAAAAGAAAGTCCGACAGGTAGAAACAGACTCAAAAACAAATAAAAAAAGCCAATGGAGCTCATATCTCACTATTTTATTGTCTCCAAAATCAATAAAATACATTGATCATATAGCAATAAAGTCTTATTACATTAAAGCATTTAGCATGAAAGGTGCCATATAAATAAATACAATTTGAATTTTAAGGAGCTGTATGTAATAACTGTGTGGCAAGTAAGGGATAATGCCCGACGAGGTGTCCATTATCATTATATCAGAAATTAATGGACGACGCGGAGGCATGAATCGTCCGACCTTATTTCAGGGTTACCTCTGTCTGTCTGTGCATTGAGGCGAAATATAAGATGGCCATACAACGCAAGAAAGGGGAAACTCCCATTGGTTCGTAAAATGGTAGTAACCTGTTGTACAGTACAGGGCTCGACAGTGCGACTGTTTTGCTCGCATTTGCGAGTTGATAATATCCCGTGCGAATAAAAAATTGCACTCAGTGGCATCAGTGCGACTCGGACAGAAACTGCATGCACCACTGTGAGTTTACTGTTCTCAAATGTAAAAATGGGTCATGTTGGACCCTCAGCATTATTTAAGGCTTAAACAGCCTGCTACAACATTTTTCATTGTGCTCCTAAAAAATCTTAGTGTAGAGCCCTGTATGTAATGTTCAGCTTTTTATACTGAGGGAAATATAGGTTCACTGCTCATCAATACCCCCACCCCTGGGCCACATGCACACACATACAGCGCAAAACTAAAAACTAATATTGGTTGTAATAAATATTCTATTTTCTCACACATATTTGCATTGTTTGTCTTTCCTGATTTTTGTTAAGGCAAAGAGCCAGTTATAACATTAAAAATTAGTCTACAGGGTTAGGATTATAGGCTAAATCTACTTTATTTGTTTGAAAATGATATTTTCACCAAAACTGCAAAATTTTTATTGTGCTACTAAAAAATGTTGTGTGCTACTAAATTTTTCAGCATGGTAGCACAGTGCTACTTGGAAAAAAGCTTAGCGTCAAGCTAAGCTTCGACTTTCATTCAAACAAACTAATGTGTGACTTAGGTTCAAATTAACTCTGTGCACAAATCCAGATTACACTAGTCTGATTTGAGTTAGCCTGGATTAGATAAGTCTGGACTGAGTTAGTGGAGCGACTTGAGGCTTCATTTAGAGATGGAGCCAGTTTAAGCCTCTGTGTGTGTGTGTGTGTGCAGGAAGCCTCGGGTGGTGCTGCTGGAGAAAGCTCTGCGTCTGTCTCAGCGACACGTCCACCACAGCAACAAGCTCCGCCTCCACTGCTTCTTCCTGGGATCGGTGTCTGTGGACTCAGGTGAGGCGCCGTCATCCTGAGCTCTGATTGGTCCAGAGCGTCCGTCATATCATACTCATAATGAAACAGACGTCGTTCATCATCAGCAGCGTGTTAACTGTCGTTGAACTATCCCTTTAACTGTTGAACTCTGCTCCAGACGAGGAGGGCCTCACCGTCACTCTGGACCGGTTCGATCCGGGTCGGGACCAGCCCGGAGCGCCGGCGGTCCGGGTTCCCTCCGCCGTGCTTCCTGGAGACGTCCTGGTTTCCTGTCTGTTCTCCACGCAGGCCGAGGCGCCGGACGCTGTCGTCCAATCAGAGGCCGAGCTGCATCGCTGCTTCAAGGTAACAGGAAGTCACAGGAAGAAGTAAATTGATCAAAGTTGTTGTTGTTGTTATTAAGTGTTTATTAAATAATTTATTGATTATCTTTTATTGATTCCAGGTGACGTCCTCATGTCCGACTGATAAAACTGATTGAGTTCATTGTCACGTGACAGAGAAGCTTCGATTGACTGTTTGATCAGTGGTCGATCAGTTACGACGACGTCATCATGTGTGCCTGTGATTGGCTGATTCTCCTTCTCTTTCTTCTTCTCCTTCTGCTGCTTCTGCGTTAAAATGTGGCGTTATTAATCTATAAACTACCTCTGAAAAAGAAAACTACCGGAACGGTTTAACAAGCGGTGTCCCTAGCAACGGCCCGGTTACGTGGTGCAGTACTCCGGTTGATGAGGGGCAGCAGTCTGCTGCCTGTGTTGTGTTGAGAGAGCCCACGTGAAGTTGCCGTTGTCAGTACCGGTACCGGTACAATGCAATCATCGTTGCTGGTGCCGAGCAAAGTGTGTTTTGTGTGTCACCGGAGCTCTGGAGGGGAGGCTGGCACGGGGCACTAATATATTAATAATATAATATAATAATATATACTAGGGGTGGGCGATATGGCAAAAATATCATATCACGATTTTAAAAAAATGAAGTTACGATTTTGATTTCATCACGATCTTAAATCGAAAAAAGAAAAACAGACAATTTAGGCCAAAGAACCTACCTGAACAGATTTTAATCTAAATAGTTGCAGTTTTGCCAACATGTGCAAACAACATAGTAAAAGGTAAACAACAACACTCTGATAAAGTGCACTCTTGCAACATAAAAGGTAGCTTTCAATAAACATGAAAGTAAAATATTAATGAAGACATTACTGTTTGTTTTATTCAACACAGTCATTTTAACAGGATTTTAAGTGTATCAAAACACTAAATAGCTGATTGAAAAGGGTCAAATAAAAATACAAATAAAGTAACTGTTGTTATCTCTTTTAGCAAACTTTGCAAATGTCCTTTGTTTGCGCTTTGCAGCATAGAACTGCAATTTATAGAATGAGCCCCAGACGATCCTACGATCTCTGCACTTTGGCAGATCGTCTACACGCTCTAATCCTTCACGATCTAATATCGCCATATCGCCCACCCCTAATATATACCCTTAAAAACAACTCCTTAAATAAAGACCGGATCTACATATTTATCATGTCTGACATTTGTTACAAACAAACCCTGTGAAAATAGCTTGACAGTTGAGCGAATTATGATCACTTTTATATCATACCTCTGTGGAAGTAATGCACTGTAGGAGTGAGTAGTCCTGTTCCAAGATGGCCGCCCTGTAGGCACGTCGCTCTACTGGGAGGCAGCAGTCAATGCGGCGTCTATGTATATACTATATAAGCCATATGTCTATGATGTGACCTGTCTCTCCTGTCTCACCTGTCTCACCTGTCTCACCTGTCTGTCCTGTCTGTCTCTCCAGCTGCTGCATCAGGCTGTGAGCAGCAGACAGACTCTGGATCTGTCTCAGCTGTTGAAGGTCAGAGTGGCCGTGTCCTGCTCGCTGCAGCCCGACGCCGCGGCGACCTTCGGCCTCGGCTGGTCGGCCGTCTGTCCCTCCGTCGCCGTGGAGATCCAGCCGCTGCGGCCGCTGCCCGTCATCCCCACGGCGCTGCTGAGGAGTCTGACCAGCACCGCCGCCATGGCCGCACGCTCGGCTACGCAGCTCACAGCCAGCAGACAGAGAGGGTGAGGTCACATGACCTTCACCTCCATGAATCACTTCTTCTCCTCCTCCTTCTTCTTTTTCTTCTCCTCCTTTTTCTTTATCTTTTCTTCTTCTCCTTTTTCTCCTCCTCGTTCTCTTTCTCCTTCTCCTTTTTCCTTCTTCTCCTCCTTTTTCTCCTCCTCGTTCTCCTTCTCCTTTTTCCTTTTTCTCCTCCTCGTTCTTTCTCCTTCTTCTCCTTTTTCCTTTTCTTCTCCTCCCTCTTTTTCTTTTCTCCTTCTCCTCCTTCTTTTTCTTTTCTCCTTCTCCTCCTTTTTCCTCTTCTTTTCCTTCTCCCCCTCCTTCTTTTTCCTCTCCTTCTCCTTCTTTTTCTTTTTCCTCTCCTTCTCCTTCTTTTTCTTTTTCCTCTTCTCCTTCTCCTTCTTTTTCCTCTTCTTCTCCTCCCTCTTTTTCTTTTTCCTCTTCTTTCCTCCTTTTTCTTTTTCCTCTTCTTCTCCTCCTCCTCCTTCTTCTTTTTCTTTTTCCTCTTCTTCTCCTTCTCCTCCCTCTTTTTCTTTTTCCTCTTCTTCTCCTTCTCCTCCTCCTTTTTCTTTTTCCTCTTCTTCTCCTTCTCCTCCCTCTTTTCCTTTTTTTAAAATCTTCTCCTCCTTTTTCTTTTTCCCACTTCTCCGGCTCCTGCTGTTTTTACTGTAGCTGCTGTTTTCCCGTCGGCAGGTTTCTGACCATGGATCAGACCCGGAAGCTGCTGCTGCTGCTGGAGTCGGATCCCAAAGCCGCCACGCTGCCGCTGGTCGGACTGTGAGTCTGTCGGCTGATCCCAGAACAGATTAGAGTCAAACAATATGAAGGGAGAGGGTTCTTATTAACATAAAGATACAAATACAGCTCTGGAAAAACACTTCCACAAATGTTTCTTAAAAGAGCATCTCTACATGTTTGGTACTTATTCGAGTCCAGTTTTCTTTTAAACACCAACACAAACACAACTCAGTATGATTTAATGAGAGACTGATGAGGTGATCACCTGAACCACATCTGGATTTACAGGAAGATTATGTTAAACATTGACGTTATCCCACCTAAACTGATTTATAAATTCTTCCTAAGTTAAAATATTCCTGTTCTGTTGGTCAGGAATGAATATGAACATGTTTTGGTAACACTTATCAATAAGTGAGACATCAAAATGAGGAACTACTATAATTTTGTGTACCTTATTGTAAATATTACCCATGTTTTCTTTGCATTATTATTATTATTCAAGGTCTGAAAAGACTTTAAATTTTTTGTTATTTTTTTACTAGTTGTCATTATCGACCAATAAATTTCAATTTTGGGAGAAATGTTGTCATTAGCTAAAACTAAAATGTTAATTTTACTCAAACACATTCCTATAAATAGTAAAACCAGAGAAACTGATAATTTTGAAGTGGTTTCTACTTATATATAAACAAACGTGTGTAAACCTGACATTCAGATCAAACCCATTACATCCGGTTTAGTTCAGTCAGCGTCGTATGTTGTTGTCTGTGACGTCATGGATGTTGTCATGACGCCTCCTCTCTCTCCCAGCTGGCTGAGTGGAGTCACACACGTCTACAACCCTCAGGTGTCGGCCTGGTGCCTCAGGTTCCTGTTCAGCTCCGCGCTCCAGGACCGGTGAGTGACGGATCGTTCTCTTATAGACGTCACGTGTCCCTCAGGCGAGATGTCCGGTCCGTGTCTCACCGTCGTCTCCGTTGGTTACAGGGTTCTGTCGGAGAGCGGCTGCTTCCTCCTCGTCCTCTTCGCCTCCACTCACAGAGCTCCTCAGTTCTTCCAGTGCCGAGCGCCCAGACCAGGATCTGGATCAGGACTGGACTACGAGCTGCTGACGGCCTTCCAGTCCTTTACACTCTACCAGGTAACACACCTGAGATGATGCAGCGACGGCTGACGAGGTTAAAGTCTGTCATAGTGAAATAGGAGATTTGATTGAAAACATATTAATATGTTAGAAAATGGTTTTTTAAAACACATGAAAAGTTTTATAAATACAGAGCTAAACTGTTTTTGAGGAGAAGGATATCTCTGTTTTGATGTAGATAAACTATACAAACACTATATATGAGCAACTGCACATAAAAATATGCTATTTGTATATCTTTTTAAAAATATTTATTGGCTGCTATCTATATCTTTTTAATGAATATTCATTGTTATCTTTGTTTTATGCAGTTTGTATGCACTTTATGCACTGTATGGGATGTGATGCAGCTGAGAAAATGAATTTCCTATGTGATAGATAGATAGATAGATAGATAGATAGATAGATAGATAGATAGATAGATAGATAGATAGATAGATAGATAGAACTTTTAGATAGATAGATAGATAGATAGATAGATAGATAGATAGATAGATAGATAGATAGATAGATAGATAGATAGATAGAACTTTTAGATAGATAGATAGATAGATAGAACTTTTAGATAGATAGATAGATAGATAGATAGATAGATAGATAGATAGATAGATAGATAGATAGATAGATAGATAGATAGATAGATAGATAGATAGATCTTTATTCATCCAGAAGGAAACTCTTATGCCAGGTTGCTCCAAAAGGAAATGTGCAAAGGAAATAAATAAAACCCAAAGAGGAAATATATGATAAAAAGGAGGTATGTTGTGTTTTGGACATGGAGGAGTTATACAGTCTGATCGCCACAGGGAGGAAAAACCTCCTGTGTGCTGTTTTATCTATCTATCTATCTATCGATCTATCGATCTATCGATCTATCTATCGATCTATCTATCGTCTTTAGGTGGTATTTGATTGACAGTTGAAATCTGGTGAAGCTCAATTAGTGGGGGATTTTGTCATGATTATAAAACCTAATTTCACTAAACGGATTCATCTATCATTCACATTTGTCAGGATGGTTAAAACAAATCTCAGTTTCAGTTTACACGGACTGTAAATGATGATGATGATGAGCTGTGTGGTCGTCCCAGGTGGCACCGGCGGACGGTCGGACGCTGCAGTGCGAGCTGAGGTCAGAAGGTCACGGCCGACAGATGGAGGTCTTCAGGGAGGCTCGGAGGTCCTTCAGCAGGTAACGCCTCTGGCCACGCCCACTTTTACCACCTGTCTGACATCATCATCATCATCATCATCATCAGGTGTGTGTCCTCTGTCCTCAGCGCCGCCGCCGCCCCTCCCCCACCAGCCGCCGCCGCCGCCGGCCTCTCTGTCAGCGACCAGGACTCAGGAGTGGAGGATGAAGATCTGTCTCCACGGCCGTCCCCGAGCCCCCACCCCCCCACTCAGCAGGTCAGTCAGAGGTCAGAGGTCGTCTTAGTCTCAATGAAGTTTGTACAGCAGAGAACCATGACAGTATATACACTGTTCACAATACACAGTTATTAGGCAAGTGAGTATTTCTCTGAGCACTGAACACCTTGTATTTCTATTTTTTTGTATGCCTAATATATAATAGGAAAATGGCACTATCTGCTGGTAAACTGAAAAAATGAAAAATTTGACTTGATTTGAATTTTTCTTCAAATCTAAACCATAGACTGTAAAAAGAATGGACGTAGCGTCCGTGACGTCACCCATTGGTTTTGGGGAGTCGTTTTTGTGACTCAAACATGGCGGCCTGAACAGCGCCATGTTGGATTGGCCGGCCGAGAACCCGCCCACTGGCCTCGAAGCAGCTGTCCACGGAGCTGCTCGGACCTGTCACTCAACGTTTCCGCGCCCTAATTGGCCAGAGTTTTAACCTAATAACAGTAAAACGGTAGAGTTAAAAAAAAATTCACCCCCCTCAGAGTGTGTGCGGGGGTAGAAACTATCGATTGAGACGAAAAAACGTTCTGACACCAGGCTTTGATCATGTTTATTGAGGATGTAAAGTCGGCGATTTTAACATGGGGGTCTATGGGGAATGCTCCTTTCTGACACCAGCCCCCAGAGGAAGAAGAGGGGATTGCAGTTTTTTGAACGCGGAAGTGAGCTTCACTTCTCAGACCCACAACTGCCCCCTTGATCTAAACCCTAACATCACAGAATGCATGATTGTTTCTTGTAAAAACTGGGGGGTTGCTTGTCTGTTCCTCTGAGCTCCTATGCATGGATCTGTATGGGTAGATAGATAGATAGATAGATAGATAGATAGATAGATAGATTGATTTTTAGTATGGCTTTTAACAGGGCTTTCAGTTGTGCTGGTGGGCAAAGAGTCCATTGCTTCCCAAACAGTAATTTGGATCCACCGTGGTTCAGAGTGATTGATATAACAGGGAGTGTCGCCACTCTGTTACTATATCAGTCGCTCTGCCGCGGTTGCCCTCTTCATGTCTCCATTCCATTGATCCATTCGAAGGCAGTCGTGGACGCGCTGACGTCAGGTCCGCCGGCCAGCGCGTGAAATTCACCCCCTGAATTGCAGCGCATTTTGCAGCACAGACCCCGTTCAGAGCAATGGAGAGATACGCGGGTGGGCTCGTTCTTTTGGGTTTTGAACGCTTCCTCACCCATTATTATTTAAAAAACGTAAAACGCATGTGTATTTTCTCACAAATCCTGCCCTATGATCCTTTAAAGTGAATGCAAAATTAAAAATGTCATGTTTTCATCTTCTCTCCTCCAGAGTCGTAGAGTTCAGCCGTCCGTCCCCGAACTCTCTCTGTTGATCGAAAGCAGCTTCACGACGTCCAATCACAGCGCTCGCCACCACTCTGGCTCCGCCCCCAGACCTCCTCCTGCTCCTCCTTCTGCTCCTCCTGCTGCTCCTCTGACAGGAAACTCCTCCTCCTCCTCCTCCGCTGCTCCCAGACCTGCTCCCCCTCCCCCCCACCTCCACAGCACCCCCAACCCCTCCAACCTGCAGCAGCCCTGCTCCTGCTGCTCCCCCCACTCCCACAGCTGCACCTCCATCTTCTCCTCCCCCAGGCTCCTCCTCCCCCCTCCTCCTCCTCCTGCTGCTCCTCTACACTCCACCCTTCACCACACTCCTGCTCCTCCTTCACATCATCACTCTCTTCCCCCCTCCTCCCACCACTCTCCTCCTCCTCCTCCTCCTTCACATCACCACTCTCCTCCTCCTCCTCTTCCCTCCTCCCACCACTCTTCTCCTCCTCCTCCTCTTCCCTCCACCTGTGTCTTTGCTCCTCCTCCTCCTGCTACCTCCCCCCTCCCCCCTGCTCCTCCTTGCCCCTGCAGCCATCACTCCTCCCCTCCTCCTCCTGCTCCTCCTGCTGTCGACTCCCCCTCCCTCCCCCCTCCCTCCTCCTGTGGGGTCATACCCCCCGACACCTACCAGCTCCTCCTCCATCAGGACCGACAGCTGCGCCTCCTGCAGGCTCAGGTGAGACACACACACACACACACACACTTCCTGTTAACAGGCCAATGAGCTTCATCGATCAGTCACTTAATCAATTGATCAACTGATTTTTTTTTTTTTTTTGTCATTAAACTTTTTATTTGAAGAAAAAAATCGGTTATACATGTTTCCCTTAAAGGTCCAGTCTGTAATAATTGTCAAGGTTTATTGGCAAAATCTGAATCTACTACCCATGAATATATCTGTATTTTAACTTATTGAGTGCCAGCCATTTTATAAAATGGTCAGTGCCATGTGCCAGCGTTTTGGGGCATTTTGAGTAATATTTCAAGACCCAGAGAATATTTTGTACTATGACTCAGTGGTTCTGCCTTGCCTTGCCTTGAAAACATAAAGAGGAGACTCTCTATTTAACTAGGGAAAAAACCATCTGTTTGTACCTTGTTCCATTCTTGATATATCTTAAAGCAGAAGTAAGTGATATATTTGTGTTAATATAAGTCTTAAATAGTTCTATCTTCCGACAGCAATCACTTCTATAGAGTGTTTGGACTGAAACACGGGTCTGTCAGTCACTCTGCTCTGCTCTGACCCGAGGAGAAAACTTTTATCGTATCCTACAGTTTTTATCCAATGAGGAGAGAGAACGGCATGCAGGGCTGTGTGTGCAGCCAAGGAACGCCGTGAATGTGGTGACGTAGGGACGAGGACTGTTATGGTGCGTTCAAGGAAACTCGTATTTTTCCGACCGTGAAGTGGTACCAGTTCGATCTGGTACGAGTTCACCGGTCAGAAGTTACGAGTGGCCGTTATAGTGACTTTCACCGGTAAAACAGGTCGGAAAAACACGAGTGGGTTGCCTGGAACGCTACAAAGTCGTAAGTTGTGACTTGAAGCTGTAATTTACGATTTCAAAAGCCTGCCTGGAACGCAGCATTAGCCAAAACGACCGGACCACTTACTTCTGCTTTAAGTTGAATAGAGCCTGGTTGCACCAAAAAGACCACTTTTTTTCTAGAAAGCTGAGAAAAATGCATTTTTGTGAAAGAGAGTCTCTCAAGAAAAATAGTGATTTATCCGTTTTAATTTTGACTTCAAAAACATGTAAGACATCTGAAAATTTCATTTCACATGTTTTTTCATTGTACAAAAAAAAAAAAAAAACTAAAATACAAGTAGGAGTCTTACTCTGCAGAGTGATGCCTGCTCTCCCACTTCTCTTACTGCAGTTGCTGCACCCCCCCCCCCCTCACTCTCTCCTTTCTATAGAAATAGAAACTTTTTCCAACTTTTTTATCTCCGTACCGATCGCGCTCCTCTTCTTCTTCTACTTCTTGCTCTGATCTACAGTCTTCTTCGTTCTACGCATCCCAGAAGCCCCCCTTAACCAGCCGCAGAAAACTGTGTTTGACATATATGTACGTCATTGGCACTCAATGACTTAAGTGTATAATCACTATAAAATAAAATCTGTTTGGTTTTCGTAGCCTTATAATTCTTCTTTTATATCTACATATAGCAAGGCTCTTGCTTTAGAGAGTGTCGCCGTCTTGTGCCGCCATGTTTGTACGGCAGAAATGATAATGATAACTAGACAAATAGATAAAATAAAAACAGCTGTAATATTAATAATAAAAAAAGATAATAATAATAATCATAAATTAAGACAGTTGTTTTTCTACCTGTGCAGGTTCAGATGCTCCTGGAGGCTCAGGGGAAGATTCAGTCGTCCAATCAGAAGCCGCCGAGCACGGCCAACATCGCCGTGGGAACAGGTGTGTGTTTGTGTTAGATGTGTGTGTGTGTGTGTGTGTGTGTGTGTGTGTGTGTGTGTGTGTGTGTGTGTGTGTGTGTGTGTGTGTGTGTGTGTGTGTGTGTGTGTGTGTGTGTGTGTGTGTGTGTGTGTGTGTGTGTGTGTGGGTTTTTAACCTCTCACCTTCTCCCCCAGGTGCCAGTCTGTTCTGGCCCCTCCCTCACCAGGAGGAACAGGCTCCTCCCCCTTCCTCCCCCTCCTCCTCCTCCTCCTCCTCCTCCTTCAGACGCTCTTCGTCACATGACCTGTCCGTCACCCGGCCTGTGGGCGGGGCCGAGGACGGTGATGTCACACAGCAGGCGGCGTCCTGCTCCCCCCCCTCTGATCAGCACAGGTGAGTCCGTTCAGGTCGAGATGTAACGATATCTGTATTATAGTGACCAAATTATCACAGTTATTATTTAAATCAGTGGTTCTGAAAACTTTCTTACATCAAGGACCCTAAACTGACACAAAGTAGACCGCAGACCCCCATTGGACAAAAATTTGAAACAAACACCAGAAATACACACAAAAAAAAAAAAAATTCTGAGACTGAATAACGTTACTCTCTTCAGGGGTGCAAACTTGTCACCTTTCGGCGAAATTCGCCGTTTTGGATCCCAAATGGGTCATTCGTGTGATTCGTGTAAATCCGCAATAAAAAAAATTTTGATGGGGGAGGGGGGGTGTGGCGAGGCGAGGCAATGCACCTGTCTCTTTAAGGCGCGTGCACCTTATCTGGATGAAAACAAGTGGTGGCAGAGCTGCTCTTCTGTCCAGCAATACACACCTGAAGCTTCTCTTATAATACAAACTAACTGACGCGACTGCCACAGTTGTTAGATTTAATTAATGAGACCAACATTAATCAGCTGCTGCTACTGCTAATTGTCTTGAAACAAAACAGAAAACTTTCTTCCTGCTGCTCTGCAGACAGGACAACCGTCCAATCCAAAATACGCCCAGATACTTGTGATTTTTCTTTTCACTTTCCGTCGTGCCTTCGATCTAGTTTCCTACACAGACGGTTTTTGCCACCATGTCAAACCTTTTACCTGCTCCTCCTCCTGCAGCCTGAGCCGTCTGCAGAGCCCGGTCCTCGGGGAGAGCGTGAGCATGTACAGACCAGTGGAGGAGCAGCAGAGCTTCTACACCAACCTCATGGTAACTCCTCCTCCTCCTCCTCCTCCTCCTCCTCCTGCACGCTGAGGATTCTGGGATGTGAACTCACCGGTCCCGTCTCTTCTCTCTCCCTCAGACTCAGCTCACCAGCCGTCTGCAGGACGACGACATCACACAGGAAGTGGACGAGTCCTTCAGCAGCAGCAGCAGGAGGAGGAGGAGGAGTCTGTCTGTGGTTCCTGACCGTCACCAGACCAGTGTCGCCTCCTCCTCTTTCTCCTCCTCCTCCTCCTCTTCCTCCTCCTCCTCTTCATCCAGGAGAAAGCAGCAGCAGAGTCCAGCAGCAGGAGGAGACCCGGTGATCAGCGCTACGCTCCGGCAGCTGCAGCAGCTCGGCGTCGACGTGGACAACGACCTGACTGAGTCTGACAGGAGCCGGATCAGGACTGTGGAGAGCGCCAGGTGAGTCTCATTTTTAAAGGGACAACCAGGAGTTTTGGAAAAGCGAAGTGTTTTCACACTACATTTATGAGCCTCTGCACCGTGAAATTCTTTGACCGGCGCAAGACAGACTCATGTTTTCATTCATCAAGAATTAAAGTCAGAGGTTGGAAGACGATCACATACCGTCGTAGTTCCCACCATAAACGGAGATTCGGCGGCGTTATTCTCATGACTCGCCACGAAACCGAAAGTAAAGAAACGCTGGTCGGCTCGCCCAGCATTTCCACCACCACTAATAATAACAAAATAACCATAGAGACAAAACCATAGATTTATCTAAAATGGACCATTAACAAGTGGTAACGGAGATTCATCCACATTAACGTGAGACTTTTTTATTGTCGCGGAATTTTTCGTTCTGCCGATGGAGAAACTCCTCGTTGTCCCTTTAAAATAATTTGAATTCTGTTGAATAGTGAAGTTAATTCTGATGGTAAAAAGTAGCACCGTTTATTTACAACGGTGTTATTCCCATCAGAGGTCGTATATGATGACGGCCAATGACAGAGCAGCACAGGAGTCTGAGGTCACTTCCTGTCGTAGCTCTGGAGTTTTTACTCAAAATGTTTGTTTGTTTGTTTGTGTGTCGTGCAGCACCCTGGCGAGCATCAACCCTGCGGCCGTCGTGTCCAGACTGAGCGTGTCCTCTGACCCGACCGTCAGCGCTCTGTTCCCCGGCGGCAGCGTGGACCTGAGCCTGGAGGCCAACGCCATCGCGCTGCGTTACCTTAGCGACGCTCAGCTCAGCCGCTTGTCTCTGGGAGGCCACGCCCCCTTACCCACCGCCACCTCCTCCTCCTCTACCGGCGACTCCCTGCTGTCGCCTAGCAACATGTCTCTGGCCACCAGGAAGTACATGCGGAGGTATGCGTTGCTACTCGATCAGAGTCGCACATTTCATCTGTTCCTTTGTTTCAGAGACTTCAGATTCTAAGTATTTATGACATTAATATTTTTCAAATATACCCACGGGGCAAAATCCCAGTTTTTTTAAAAACGGACACGGAGCGTTGTAAAAGGTTTGACACCAGAAATGATATCTAGGAACTTGAAGGATTAAAACCTGGGTGGCCAACCCGGTCAACTAGCTGCTGGAAAGCTACAGGGGCCAAAACCCCTTCCTTGGGTCATTTTGCTGGCGAAATGATGTAAATGCAAATATTTAGGTACTACAATGGCATAAATAGTCATACAACTATAAAATTTGGCAGAGAGTATCTTGACACATAGGGGGAGGCATGAAAAAAAGATCCGGGGTTTGTTGCAACTCGATTTTAAGATATCACCCTCAACACCCCCAAAAAAGACAAAAAAAAGTACTGTTCGCCTGACAAATTCTCATGAAAATTCTTATTTTTCAGCACTTTATGGAGAATATCTATGCTTAACATGTATATAGAAAACGTCCTTAATTCATAAGCTTCCATTTGAGTCCAAGATAGCCTTTCTACTAGCTACTGGAAAGCTACAGGCTGTCTCCAAACAATGCAACACCTATTGTGAAAAACTCCATGTTAACTGGTATGATCAGAAACAGCAAGTGGGGCTTTGGAGATAGAAAGGCTATCTGGGACTCAGATGGAAGCTTATGAATTAAAGAGGAACTAAACCCCTAAACCACTTTTTTCTGCTGAAAACAAATGTATTTGGGTATAAGGTAGTGTTGTCGGTTGATTCTGGTCCAACTTTTGACATTTTAGTCAAAATATTTCAATTTGGTGTATTTTGTAGTAAAAATGTAGAGTGACTGCCCTCTATGGGTTGAAACACGGCTATTACAATCTAATTTTCCTATTGGCTGAGATGGAGGCAGATGACGTTTTGGAGGCAGCTTTCGTCACCGGCCACCAGCTCCCCGGCCAATCAGCACCGGCTGCTGCCTGCCGCTAACGGTTGCTAGGCACTCTAGCTGCTCTGCTGCGGCTAACGGTTGCTAGGCACTCTAGCTGCTCTGCTGCGGCTAACGGCTGCTAACAGCTGCCTGAATGGGAATCGTTAGTGCCGCCGGCGCTAACGAGCCGTTAACGAGTTAACAAGCCGGCGGATCGGCTGTAGATGCTGTGTCACGGCTCTGGCGTCCTCTCCTGGTAGTGTCCACGCTACTAGTGCTGAGTCGCTCGTTAGTAGCTCGTTAGCGCTAGCAGAAGTGTCGATGTGTGTTTATTACTTTTTTTTCTCTTTTGTGTGATTTCGCGGGTGTGAATGGGGCGCAGGGGGGAGGGGGGATCGGAGAGTACTCCTGAGTCCCGCCCATAATCAAGGCATTTTTTGAATTTCAAGCTTAGAGCACGTCATCCAAAACTGAGGGGTTTAGTTGCTCTTTAAGGAAGTTTTGTTTGTGTTTAGGGAGGCTATATTTGCTTAGAATATTTTTTGGCAACCAGAAAAGCAATGTCTGACCCGGCGTTTATTTCGAATGGGTGTTTACGGTTTACTCGGTGGCGGCGCCATCACACTCGCTCGCAAAAAAAAAAAAAAAGACAAGAAATTAAGGGGGAAAAAACCGCACTCACACACATTTTGTCTGAAGGAGGGAAGCGCGTCACAGCATCATTTTTATTAAATCATAGTTTTCTCTAAATTAAGACAGTGTGAGGGACTATTTTTCACCCAGCCCCCCCCAAATGTAGGGTAACGTTACGTTATGTAAAAAAAAAAAACTAAACAAAAAAAAATTGCGTGTATCGTTTAGGGATTTTTTACTAAACGTTTACAGTTTCATTCCGTGTAAACGTTTACACGTGTACACAGTCACACCCCTACCCTGTATGTTGTATTCTTTTAACTTTGTGCAAAAATAAAAAATTCAAATTCAAATTCAATTCAGGTACGGGCTGATCGAGGAGGAAGAGGAAGAGGATGAGGACGGCGGCGGCGGCGAGGAAGAGGTCACGGTCCAGGAGGCGTTGGCCGAGACGACGAACACGAAGCTCCTCCTCCCACAGAGTCAGCTGATCAGAGATCTGCGGCCCAAGATGCAGCTGTTGGCGGGAAACGCCAAATCCAACATGGCCGCTGCCAACATGGCCGCCGCCAGCGCCAAGGAGAACTGTCCCAGCAGCAGGCGGCGGCGGCCATCTTTACCGAGGGCAGCGAGCAGCCGCCAGGTGGAGGCGTCCGTAGGAAACATCCTGGACCTGAGCCGCCTCAGACAGCTTCCCAAACTGTTCTGAGGCCGGAGCAAAACCAGGACCGGGATCAGGACCGGGACCGGGACCGGGTCTGGACCAGGACCGGGTCTGGACCAGGACCAGGATCAGGACCGGGTCTGGACCAGGACCAGGATCAGGACCGGGATCTGAACTTGTTAAAATGTGTTTTTAATGGAAGTTTGTCACTTTACTTTTCCTGTTACAGCTGTTTGTGTGCGTGTGTGTGTGTTTATGTGTTATAGTGTGTGTGTGTGTGTGTGTGTGTGTGTGTGTGTGTGTGTGAGAGACTCTGTGTGTGTGTGTGTGTGTGTGTGTGTGTGTGTGTGTGTGTGTTTATATATTTTACAGGTTGTGTCTCTGATGTTTGTGTTAATAAAGTCTCTTTTCACTGGTTTTTAATTTTTCACCAATAAAATGAACTTGATTCTTTCAGCAGCTTCGTCCATGTTTGTTTCTTTGACCTCCTCCTTGTTCCTCTTCTTTCTCCTCTTCCTCCTCCTCCTCCTCCTTTTCTTTCTCCTCTTCTTCTTTCTCCTTCCTCTTCCTACTCTTCTTCCTCCTTCCTCCTCCTCCTCTTCTCTCTCCTCTTCTCCTTCTTCCTCTTCTCCTTTTCTTTCTCCTCTTTCCTATTCCTCCTCTTCTTCCTCCTTCCTCTTCCTACTCTTCTTCCTCCTTTCTCCTCCTCCTTTTCTCTCTCCTCTTCTCCTTCTTCCTCTTCCTCCTTTTCTTTCTCCTCTTCTCCTACTTCTTCCTCCTTCTCCCCCTCCTTCCTATTCCTCCTCTTCTCCTTTTTCCTTTTCCTCTTCTCCTTTTCTTTCTCCTCTTCTTCCTCCTTTCTCTTCCTACTCTTCTTTCTCCTTCCTATTGCTCCTCTTCCTCCTCCTCTTCTCCTTCTTCCCATTCTTTCTCCTTCCTATTCCTCCTCTTCTTTCTCCTTCCTCTTCCTCCTCCTTTTCGTTCTCTTCTCCTACTTCTTCCTCTTCCTCCTTCTCCTCTTCTCGTACTTATTTCTCTTCTCCTTTTCTTTCTCCTCTTTCCTATTCCTCCTCTCCTCTCCTTCCTCTTCCTCCTCCTCTTCTCCTTCTTTCTCCTTCCTCCTTTTCTTTCTCCTCTTCTCCTACTTCCTCTTTCTCCTTCCTATTCCTCCTCTTCTTCCTCCTTCCTCTTCCTCCTCGTCTTCTTCCTATTCCTCCTCTTCTTTCTCCTTCCTCTTCCTCCTTTTCTTTCCCCTTCCTATTCATCCTCCTCTTCTTTCTCCTTTTCTTCTTCCTCTTCCTCCTCCTTTTCATTCTCCTCTTCTCCTTTCTCTTCCTCCTCTTCTTTCTCCTTTTCTTCTTCCTCTTCCTCCTCCTTTTCATTCTCTTCTCCTTTCTCTTCCTCCTCTTCTTTCTCCTTCTTCCTCCTTCCTCTTCTTTCTCCTTCTTCCTCCTTCCTCATTTTCTTTCTCCTACTTCTTCCTCCTTCTCCTCCTCCTTCCTATTCCTCCTCTTCTTCCTTCTTCCTCTTCTCCTTTTCTTTCTCCTCTTCTCCTCTTTCCTATTCCTCCTCTTCTTCCTCCTTCCTATTCCTCCTCTTCTTCCTCCTTCCTCCTCGTCTTCTTCCTATTCCTCCTCTTCTTTCTCCTTCCTCTTCCTCCTTTTCTTTCCCCTTCCTATTCCTCCTCCTCTTCTTTCTCCTTTTCTTCTTCCTCTTCCTCCTCCTTTTCATTCTCCTCTTCTCCTTTCTCTTCCTCCTCTTCTTTCTCCTTTTCTTCTTCCTCTTCCTCCTCCTTTTCATTCTCTTCTCCTTTCTCTTCCTCCTCTTCTTTCTCCTTCTTCCTCCTTCCTCTTCTCCTTTTCTTTCTCCTCTTTCCTATTCCTCCTCTTCTTCCTCCTTCCTATTCCTCCTCTTCTTCCTTCTTCCTCTTCTCCTTTTCTTTCTCCTCTTCTCCTCTTTCCTATTCCTCCTCTTCTTCCTCCTTCCTATTCCTCCTCTTCTTTCTCCTTCCTCTTCCTCCTCCTTTTCTCTCTCCTCTTCCTCTTCTGCTTTTCTTTCTCCTCTTTCCAATTCCTCCTCTTCTTCCTCTTTCCAATTCCTCCTCTTCTTCCTCCTTCCTCTTCCTACCCTTCTTTCTCCTTCCTATTCCTCCTCTTCTTCCTCTTCTTTCTCCTTCCTATTCCTCCTCCATCTTCCTCTTCTTTCTCCTCTTCTCCCTCCTTCCTCTTCCTACTCTTCTTTCTCCTTCCTATTCCCCCTCTTCTTCCTCCTCCTCTTCTCCTTCTTCCTCTTCTAGAACCTTCTTCCTTCTCATTCCTCCTCTTCCAGGTGAGTCTGCTCAGTCCGTCCTAGTTTAAACATCCGACTTGTCGTTCACCCCCCCTCTTCCCCCTCTTCCTCCCTCTGCTGGTCGGAGCGCAGCCCTGCAGCTGTGTTGTTGTCGTTATTGATCGGTGATCGGGGGGATGATGAGGTCATCAGTGAGGTCATCACTGGCCTGTTTGCGTCCAGTTGTTTTTCCTGGTACGGGGCCGCCGTGCCGTGTTGACAGGACGGATCGATGTCTCAAAGGTCGCGTGGCGTCTGTCTGTGCTCTGCAGGACACTGACCTGAGCTCAGCGCCTCGAGCCCCAGCAGATCACACACCGCCGTCTACCTGCGCAGGTAAGATCTACCTTTAATTCATTCACCCACAACCACCTTCTGCTTTTTTTGTTCTTCTTAGAGTCGGTTCTGTGTTTTACAGACTTTTCCTGTGCGACCTCGAACACAACACAACACTTGTCTTCAGTGTTGTAACTCGGTTTTTTTTTGTGTGTGTGTGGTTTTTTTTTCTCATTTAAACATATTTTTTAAAACGTTGCATGGAAGAAAACTCAGATATTTGAATCCAGTGATGATCGTGTGAGGTGTTCAGGGACCTTCTGTTAAACGGAGATCTGATGATCAGTGCTGCTGCTGCTGCTGCTTGTGTTTGTCACGGTTTCTCTGTTTGGTTCAAAAAACTAATTTATTTGTCCATTAAGAGAAACAAAAAACTGAAAATTCACCAACACAAGACTCAATAAAACAAAAGAGATTAAACAAATAATTCAATGAAAAACACACAAAAAAAACAGTTTGTTTATGATAAAGTTCAAACTGTGGTCCAGAGATTGATGAGTAACTGGTGTGTAGGCGTGTGTGTGTGTGTGCACAAGTGATCTGGGTTTAAGTGAAGCAAATTAAAATCTGTTTGGATAGAAAACGTGAATGACTCTTTTCGCTTCTGATCAATATTTTAATTTTAATCATTTATGAAGATTAATTTATTATTTAAAGGAATACACCAAAAAAAAAATGTTCGTGTCTTGCCTCACTCCCGAGTCCATGACCAGCAGATAGACACCATCCTTTCGACTGTGCGTGCAGTAACAAGGGAGATACGGGCAGAGCTGGCGCACCGCTAATTAGCTTAGCTCAAATGCTGGAAATGTATAGGTAGTGTTAGCCTGCCTCCACCTAAAGTCGCTAATTAGCTTAGCTCAAACACTGGAAGTGTATGGGTAGTGTTAGCCTGTCTCCACCTAAAGTCGCTAATTAGCTTAGCTCAAATGCTGGAAGTGTATAGGTAGTGTTAGCCTGCCTCCACCTAAAGTCATCAGAGAAACTCTTCAGCAACTCTAAACGGAAACCGGCGGGCCGACCTTCGTCTCAGAGCTGACAAAACTCTCCGGTAAGGCATCTTGAGCGGTCAAATGCCGCTAACGGGACGAGATCGGTCAAAACGGAGGGTTCAAGCAAAGACGGTTTATTTTGGTTCAAGCTAGCTACATCGAGGGTAGGTTAGCTTCCTATTTCAAAGTAAAAGCACAAATTCTATCGTCATGGTTTTCTGTCTGTAAAGGGCAACGGGTGTTTTATTTTGTGAAAGTAACCGGAAGTGCGTTGGTCACAGTGGCTAGCTTGAGTAGCGCCAAATTCGTCCGAACAAAATAGTAAACAGCTGGTATTTAGACAAATTAACGACACACTGCTGATCTAAACGGCTACTTTCTCACCTAAAAATGTTTGAAATGTTGATAAAGTGATAAATTTACAGAGTTTAGAGCTAAAATGAAATCAGCTTCTGACTTCTGATTTCGGCTCAGGTGGAGGCAGGCTAACACTACCCATACACTTCCAGTGTTTGAGCTAAGCTAATTAGCGGTGCGCCAGCTCTGCCCGTATCTCCCTTGTTACTGCACGCACAGTCGAAAGGATGGTGTCTATCTGCTGGTCATGGACTCGGGAGTGAGGCAAGACACGAAAAAAAAAATGTTGGCGTATCACTTTCTCTCTCTGTCCTTACATAACTTGTTGTATGTCACTGTACGTCAAACTAACTGTCATTTTGTGGTATGTCATTGCGTTATGTTGGCTTATTGTCTTTATTCTTTATTCTTTTGTGTCACTGTTGTTGTATGTGCTTTTATTGTTTATATTTTAATGTTATAATCCCCCTCTCCCTTGCCCCTTAGGAGGTATTTCACCTCCTACCAGGCCATTGCCTTAATAAGAATTTATTCTTAGCAATTCTTGCCTGGTAAAATAAAGGTTTACTACTACTACTACTACTACTACTACTTTAAAGCAGCTGCAAAGAACTTTCATTGTGTGTTGATTTTGGCGACCCCTTGTGGACAGACTCGTCACTCACTAAACTATTCTTTTTTTATGACATGTTTTTACCTAATTTCCCTACTTTTTGTGTTTCTGTTTTTACTCACCGACCTGCTCATGATGATGATGATGATGATGATGAAGGTCTCTAACTCCTACCTGTGTGTCCAGGATGAGGGCTTCTGATTGGCTGTTGGTTCTGGCGGTGGTGCCGCTCATCTCTCTCGCCGCCGCCGCCGCCACTCCTCCTCCTCCTCCTCCTTCTCCTCCCGACATCTGCAGCGCCAAACCCAGAGACCTCCCGCTGGAGCCGCGCTGCATCTACCGCAGCCCCGAGCCCGACCCCGACGCCGAGGGCCCGACCGAGGAGCCAGAACCGGTCCCAGAGTCCACCAACCCCCGCGTGTGGGAGCTGTCCAAGGCCAACGGACGCTTCGCCCTGGCGCTCTACAAGCAGCTGTCCGTCAGCCGAGCGCCGGCGGCCAACATCTTCATGTCGCCCATCAGCGTCTCCACCGCCTTCGCCATGACCAAGCTGGGAGCCTGCGACCAGACGCTGGAGCAGATCATGAAGGTGCTGGGACCAGAACCACTCAGACCCACTTCTCCACCAGAAACGACCTTGACAAAATGTTGAACTATCCCTTTAAAGGAGAATTCTGGTCATTTTTGACCCCTAAATCGTTGTCCTGATGGTCACCCAGTGTTGGTTGGAGCAAAAAACGCGACTAAAATTGATGCAGGCAAACCAGAGTTACACCATGGCTAGACGGCGCTACGGATAGCGACAACACTAACCTATGGGGGCAATTCTTTCAACCACAACAAACACTCAAAAAACAATCAAATATCTATGGTATGACTGGAATCCTTAGAGACACGGCTCAACTCATATAGTGTACAGTATAAACCGGTATAAACAGTATAAACTTTGTGTTTTTGCATGTAGCCACTCACCTCAGACAGCCGAACTCTGAAACATCCTGGAAAGACATTACTATCCCATCACAGAGCGCCTGCTCTCCCCGACACAGAAACTAACACTTTGTCCTTGTTGTGATGATTTCTTTACAACAATAAACGGTCATAGATATTTTGGACATTACCACTGCACTGCTCGACCGTTTATTTTAGTAAAGAAATCATCACAACAAGGACAATGGGATAGTAATGTCTTTCCAGGATGTTTCAGAGTTCGGCTATCTGAGGTGAGTGGCTACATGCAAAAAGTTTATACTGTTTATACTCAGTATAACCGTACAGTTTATGAGTTCAGTGGTGTGTCATAAGGATTCGAGTCATGTACCAGAGATATTTGATTTGAAGAATTGCCCTCATACTTTAGCGTTGTTGCTATCCCTAGCGCCGGGTAGCCATGGTGTAACTCCGGTTTGCCTGCATCAATTTTAGTTGCGTTTTTTGCTCCAACCAACACTGGGCGACCATCAGGACAACGATTTAGGGGTCAAAAATGACCGGAATTCTCCTTTAAAGGGATATTTCAACATTTTGGCAAATTGGCCCATAATCCCTATAGTCATGTCAGTAGGTTCGAACTCAAACTCATCAAATACACAATCCAACAACTCCACAACGCTCTGGTGGACAAGTTGTGAGCTTCACATTCACCACGCTATGAGATAATAACACAACGTTACCACACAGAGTTGATTTAGGGGGAAATTCATGCAAAACTGCTGATGCACGTTGCCTTCAGGGACAGTTTTTCATCAACAGTCTCTGTATTTCCCTCTAAAACAACTCTGTGTGGTAACATTGTGTTATTATCTCATAGCGTGGTGAATGTGCAGCTCACAACTTGTCCACCAGAGTGTTGTGGAGTTGTTGGATTGTGTATTTGATGAGTTTGATGAGGGAAACCAAGAAATCCCATGAGCCTCCGTAGCGTAGCTCTGAGCAGCTCACGGCTCTGCTCCGTCGTTCTAAAAATAACTTGCACCAACAATTAAAGGTAGCGATTATGGCAATGGGCCAATTTGCCAAAATGTTGAACGATCCCTTTAAGTGAATGTTAGTCGTTCTTTTGCTCAACTTCTTCAACGCTTCAAACACTAGCTTGTACTTGCATTGATTAGCAGACAAACAAACGTAATAAGATATTGATAACGTCTATGTATATCTTTGCGATGGTCCTGTTGGTCAGGTAACTCCGCCCCCGGTGTAATCAGTTCTTGGCTCTGGACCAATAAGGAGTCGGTTCTGGTCTGGAACCAGTTTTGAGAGCTTAGAAGGTCGAAAAGCAAAGAACCGGTGCAAAATCCGAACCAGCACTGGAACCAGCTCAGTGGAAAAGGGAGCATGAGACGGCGATCCTGTGAGAGCGATTGTCTATTGATTAGGGAACTTGTCTCACCTGCGTCCGTCCGTCCGTCTGTCTCTGCAGGTGTTTGAGTTCGACAGCATCAAGGAGAAGACCTCGGACCAGGTCCACTTCTTCTTCGCCAAACTGAACTGCCGTCTGTACAGGAAGAAGGACGAGACGACGGAGCTCATCTCCGCCAACCGTCTGTTCGGGGACAAGTCGCTGGTCTTCAACGAGACCTACCAGCACATCAGCGAGACCGTCTACGGCGCCAAACTGCTGCCGCTCAACTTCAAGGTAACGTCAAGGTACTAGGTCGCCTCTTACAGGGGTTTCAGATGCTTTCATGTCTAGTTCTGTCGACGGCCAATCAAGCTGCCGTCTCTCTCCCTCTTGCGCGACCAGACTCTTCACCTACGTCCGCGGAAAAGCCACAGTCCAGTCTGCTGGATGGCAGAGTAGCTCTGGCAAAGCACGTTGGGTGTCTTCACCTATGTCCGCGGAAAGGTGAAGGCGTGGCTTCAGAGAGAAGTCTGAGAAAAGGTGCTGGGACTTTTGACTTGTGTATTTTCTCCAACCCTACCTTTAAGATGTCGGTGACGTATTTCCACTGAAATTCTAGCACTCTAGATATACAAGACATAGCCCTAGCCCTTGGCCATAACCCTTCGTTTTGCACGTTCACGTGAAGTGGTAGGGGTTTCCCGATTCTGGTTCAGACGAGGGTTAGGGGGAAGTGGTAGGGCTAGAATTGGAATTGGGCAGTACTGGTTCTGGTTTTACTAGTTTTTCCTCAGTCCATGTGAGGGTCTAAGGACAGAGGATGTTGTTATGATGCCATGTGAAGCCCTTTGAGACAAACGGTTTGTAAAAACGGGCTATACAAATAAAATTGCCTTGCCTTGCCTACATACTATGAAATTATGAAATTCAAAACCTTAAGCATCTCAACCTCTTTTACAGTTATAAATTATGGCTCCTACTGTCCCTTTGGGGCTTAATAAAGTAAAGTAATTCTCATCTTTGAACTCTGGGAAGAGTCGGTCAAAACGTAGTTTTAGTAGCTGCAGAGGCCTACACATTATGCTACATCACCCTCCACTGAATGTATTATCAGCTGCAATAAACTAAACTTTACAGTCATATTTCTGCTGTTATTTTGGCGAAAGTAACTCAAAAGTAATACAAAAGTAGTGTAACGCATTACAATTCTGAGACAGTAATATTGTAATGTAACTAATTACTTTCAAATGACAGTAACTAATAATATGTAATGTGTTATATTTTGGATGTAACTTGCCCAACACTGACAGGAAGTGTAAACCATTTCTATCGTTGGAGCAGCCTCTCATGGAGTATCTTTCCGTACATTGAATATCTTTGGTATCGGTCTTCCTGCTGACCCTCGGTCTTCTCGGTCTTCCCAACAGGACAACCCGGAGGAGGCCCGGGTCACCATCAACGACTGGATCTCCAACAAGACGGAGAACAGGATCCAGGACACGCTGCCGGTCGGGGTTCTGGACTCCACCACGGTCCTGGTGCTGGTCAACACCATCTACTTCAAGGTAGGAGCCTCAAACAGACTCCAAAGCTCTTAGACTGGATGACTGTTCCTCCGAGATCTGACGAATGTCCCCGTCCTGTCTCCCTCTCCGCCTCTCAGGGTCAGTGGAAGAACAAGTTCGACAAGGACAACGTCTTCAACTCGGACTTCCACGTCAGCGAGACTCGCACCTGTCCCGTGGACATGATGTACCAGGAGACCAAGTTCAGGTACAAGAACTTCATCGACGAGCAGATCCAGATCCTGGAGATGCCGTACCGCGGAGACGACATCACCATGGTGCTGATCCTGCCCAGGAGAGGCACGCCGCTCAGTCAGGTGGATAACGTCTAATGTCTAACGTCTGTCCTTCCTTCCTTCCTCTGTGCTGCTGCTGCTGCTGCTTTTATCAAACGTTTGTTTCCTTTCCTGAGAAGATCTGAAGGTCATGAGATGTTTCTGTGAGAACCTCGTTTAGTCTTTGAGAAAACAAAAGAAAAATTCCAAGGCACTCTCTTAACTATAAAATGCCTTTATTAAATTATGGCATGGTCGAAATGACAATTAAAAACTCTGACGCGTTTCGGCGTCTAGCCTTCATCAGGGAGTCAAATGGAGCAGAACAGGAACAATGGTTCTTTTATACAAGTGTTTATCCAATGACAAGTGTCCACCTGGTTGCCACAACCCAGAGTGGGTGTGGTCGTCAGCCCATTAAAGGGACATATCCATAGCCCAGGCCTCAACTAAGCTGAATGAAAGAATTTTTTTATGCTACTATGTTTTCCTTTATTCTTTCATTCAGCTTAGTTGAGGCCTGGGCCATGGATATGTCCCTTTAATGGGTTGACTCCCTGATGAAGGCTAGACGCCGAAACGCGTCAGAGTTTTTAATTGTCATTTTGACCATGCCATAATTTAATAAAGGCATTTTATAGTTAAGAGAGTGCCTTGGAATTTTTCTTTTGTTTTCTCACATCATTGATCCCTTTCCAAAGAGCACCTCTTTTTAAACGAGTCCACGAAGCGCTCCTTTGTTTGATCATTTCTCGTTTAGTGTTTGTTCCTCAGGTCAGAGGAGACGTTCAGACTCTAGGAGCAGAAACTACCAGTCAAAAGTTTGGACATACTTTCTCATTTAATGGTCTTTTCTTTGTTTTTATGACTTTCTACTTTGTAGAGTCAAACTGAAGACATCAAAACTATGAAGGAACACATATGGAGTTATGTTATAAACACAAAAAGTGTTAATTAAAACGTGTGTTCTCTGTCCTCTGACCTAAACCCAGCTGAGATGGTTTGGGATGAGTTGGAGCACAGGGTGAAGGTCAAACAGCAGTAAGGTCTCAGCTCCTCTGGGAACTCAAGAAGCTGAGGACTGGATCTAAAGTCTGAGAAAAGCTGCCATCAAAGTAAAAGATGGAAAAATTTTAATATATGAAACTTTGTTTAACACTTTTTTGTTTCCTACATTATTCAATAACCTTTTAATTTATAGGTCGTTAATAATGTGATAATGTCAAGAAATAGCCAAGACATAACAATTAATTGCATTTATTACATGGATCTATTGAATGCTGCTCTCTGATTGGTCCAGCACTGCGTTCTGCGGTCTGTTATTTCTGTATAATGACTGTCGTCAAGTATAATGACCGTTGCTAGGGACGGCGCTCTGATCAGCGCAGCACAGAAAAAAGAAACTATGCAGGATATTTACCTTATGTTTCATTTTTACCGTCATTAAACAGCTTCTTCGCGTCGGAGTTCCATACAACCTGTCTGGGTTTATTTCTCCATAACAACCTCCGAACTATACATTATTCCTTACATAATGTCTAAAAATAACCTAGAAATAACAATTTCACAGTAATGTCCAGAAATATCGCTAAGAAGGTCAATTGTAAGGACTAAGTGGAGAATAATTCTGGCCTTTTCTCAAAAATTCAAAGCATGAAAAACATGTGTAATCTATTGCCTTTAACAAAAGCATTGCTATGAAACTGACCGTTATTTCTAGCCTATTTCTTGACATTACTACGCAATTAATTGTTATTTCTTGGCTATTTCTTTACATGATCATGTAATTAATGGACTTTAAATTAAAGATTAAAGGGTTACCCATTATTCCATATTTGTTTTCATAGTTTTGATGTCTTCAGTTTGTATCTACAATGTAGAAAGTGATAAAAATAAAGAAAAACCATCGAATGAGAAGGTGTGTCCAAACGTTTGAAGATAAACTCAAACAAACGTTGTTGTGTGCAGGTGGAGGAGACTCTGAGCCTGAACAAGCTGAGCGACTGGTTGGGTCAGATGAAGGAGACGACCGTCACCGTCCACGTCCCTCGCTTCAGGGTGGAGGACAGCTTCAGTCTGAAGGAGCAGCTCCGGGCCATGGGCCTGACGGCGCTGTTCAGCCCCGAGGCCGCCAGCCTGCCAGGTGAGCCCCGCACACTCGTATGCTGTCAATACCAGCAGGTTTTTCTTTGTCAGTTCTTAATACTGTAGCTTTCCTACTGTCGCAGCACTGACCTTTTCAAAATGAAATCTGCATGATTTGTCAGCCATTATTCTCTCTCTTATGAGTCTATATGAGAAATCATCAAAAACAAATCTATGGTCCATATCATTATTTAATTTCTGTATTTTGTTGCTAAAAAAAGAACCTAAATAATTTGCTATATCTACTGGCTTCATGAGGAAGTTTCCCTCTGTCAGGTAAAGACCTCACTACAGGTAGATCACAGGTAAAGACCTCACCTCACTACAGGTAGATCACAGGTAAAGACCTCATCTCACTACAGGTAGATCACCTCACTACAGGTAGATCACAGGTAAAGACCTCATCTCACTACAGGTAGATCACAGACCTCACTACAGGTAGATCACAGGTAAAGACCTCACCTCACTACAGGTAGATCACAGGTAAAGACCTCACTACAGGTAGATCACAGGTAAAGACCTCACTACAGGTAGATCACAGGTAAAGACCTCACCTCACTACAGGTAGATCACAGGTAAAGACCTCACCTCACTACAGGTAGATCACAGACCTCACTACAGGTAGATCACAGGTAAAGACCTCACTACAGGTAGATCACAGGTAAAGGTCTCAGGTAGACCAGTCCAGGTGAGACCAGACTCTACAGGTGAGATCAGCAGGGATGCAAACAGCGCGCCGAAAAGCGAAACTCGCTTTTTTCATGACCAATTAGGTGACTTGTGTGAATCGTTCAGATCCGAAGAGTTTTTGTTTTTGGGAGGGAGGGAGGGGGGTCTCAGCGTCTCAGCTGGGGTCAGTAAAATGTTTTTCTAACAGGCTGACAGTGACAATCACGTGAAACTGAGGCGAACTCATTCATGGTCTCTGATTATACTGGTAACAGCCGACCTCCAATGTGGACGCGCGACATGTGCGCTCATTAAAGCGGCGCGTATCCGCGTGCAGTCGGTGCGACGGCGACGCCGTTTTCCCCCCGTGCATGTCTGTGTATGGCGAGTGTATTGTGGAGCTGTGCGCCGCGGACATGCACGGTTCCCTACGTTGCTGTGTCAGGCAGGTGTTTAACGGAGCTCTGCCCCGTTTCAGAGGTGAAGGAAGCCCTGAGTGGAAAGACGTCGCCTCCGCGATGTAGAATGTGTTCAGTTAAAGTGAAACTAACACATTATATAGGCCTATATGTCCATTACACACTGAATGAAACATCCCATGTCTTTATTTATTCAGTTTATTTTAATAGTAATAATTATGACTAACATTCAGTGAAGACATAAAATTCAGTATCTCCAAAATGGAAATATTGCAAAGGATCTTTTTTTTAAAAACATTTTTAATATAGAAATGTTGGCCTTTTGAAAACTATGTCTATAATCAATCAATCAATCAATCAATATTTGGTTGGGGGGTTGAACTACTACTTTGTTAATGGTGAGCACCCCCCCCCCCCCCACGCCAGACAATTCCTCTCTTCCTGACCCGTTTGCATCCCTGGATCAGTGACTTCCTGTTTCACCTGTGTTTGTTTCAGGGATGCTGGAGGACGGAGGTGAAGGTCTCTTCATCACAGACGCCTTCCACAAAGCTTTTCTGGAGGTAAGTCAGACCAGGTCCTGATGGTCCTGGTCCAGAGTCCAGACCAGGTCCTGGTCCTGGTCCTGGTCCTGGTCCTGAGTCCAGAGTCCAGACCAGGTCCCGATAGTCCTGGTCCTGGTCCTGGTCCTGGTCCAGACCTGGTCCTGGTCCTGAGTCCAGAGTCCAGACCAGGTCCTGGTCCAGAGTCCAGACCTGGTCCTGGTCCTGGTCCTGGTCCAGACCACTGTTCCCTCTCAGGTGTTTTACTGCTCCTCCTCTTTGCCCAGAAGACAAAAAAAGTTGCACATTCAAATATCCCGACTAGTTTACTGTTAATTTCTCCCTAATGTGGCTTCCAACTGTGAAATGTCTGACCTTAACCGTGGTCTGTAGTGCAACTATGATTTTTGCTTGAGGATTATTATGACTGTTCATATCAAGATGCTTCTGTGCCAAGAGTTGATGACACCAACTTGATGTTAGTTATTTTTTGACATAATTGTTCATATGGCAATAAATGCAAACTCTATTTTGCCAAAACAACTTTGTATTTTGTTATCATTAACTGTAACTGGAGTAGCCTAGGTAATGTTGTCAAAATAATCTGTTATTAATCATTATAGTAATAGCCAATAGTATTGATATTTGAAGTTGTAGAGGTGAGGCCACAGCACCAGCATGTGGACGGACTGTCGCTCACAGTCGCTCAAGCAGCTCAGGGGAGTTGAATTTCTGCTCAGGAGTTTTGAAAATTAGAGGGAACATTGGTCCTGGTCCAGAGTCCAGACCTGGTCCTGGTCCTGGTCCTGGTCCTGGTCCTGGTCCTGGTCCTGGTCCTGGTCCTGGTCCAGAGTCAGCTGACCCACCTGTTTCCTGGTTGCCAGGTGAACGAGGAGGGCAGCGAGGCGGCGGCGGCCACCACCGTCGTAGCGATCGGCCGCTCCATCAACCTGAACCGCGAGGTGTTCGTGGCGGACCGGCCCTTCCTGGTGCTGATCCGAGAGTCCACCATCAACACGCTGCTGTTCATTGGCCGAGTGGCCGACCCCTGCAGCCAATGAGAGACGAGCTGAAGAAGTGAAGCTGACCGGCCTGAGACTCGTGGTGCCTTCACTGTCCCTCTGACAGCAGAGCGCTGCTCCTCGTGGTGCCTTCACTGTCCCCTCTGACAGCAGAGCGCTGCTCCTCGTGGTGCCTTCACTGTCCCTCTGACAGCAGAGCGCTGCTCCCTGCACTGACCAATGATCCATCATCAATAATCAATAAACACAGTTCAACAATCTGAGTCTGAGTCACTGATTGATTCAAGTCTTTTATTGATCCTAGTGTTGATTCCTCTCAGCTCCCATGGCAACAAGGAACTCCTCTCAGCTGCCATGGCAACAAGGAACTGATGATGAGGAGATGAAGAGACAGACTGATGTTTATTAAGATTGGTGCTCTGATGTGGTCTGAGGTCTCTGGTCTGATATGGTCTCTAGTGGACTGATGTGGTCTCTGGTGGTCTGATGTGGTCTCTGGTGGTCTGATGTGGTCTCTGGTGGTCTGATGTGGTCTCTAGTGGACTGATGTGGTCTCTAGTGGACTGATGTGGTCTCTAGTGGTCTGATGTGGTCTCTGGTGGTCTGATGTGGTCTGAGGTCTCTGGTCTGATATGGTCTCTAGTGGACTGATGTGGTCTCTAGTGGACTGATGTGGTCTCTAGTGGTCTGATGTGGTCTCTGGTGGTCTGATGTGGTCTCTAGTGGTCTGATGTGGTCTCTGGTGGTCTGATGTGGTCTCTAGTGGACTGATGTGGTCTCTAGTGGACTGATGTGGTCTCTAGTGGACTGATGTGGTCTCTAGTGGACTGATGTGGTCTCTAGTGGACTGATGTGGTCTCTGGTGGTCTGATGTGGTCTGATGTGGTGTCTGGTCTCTAGTGGTCTCTGGTGGTCTAGTGGTCTCATGTAGTCTGATGTGGTCTCTTGAGGTCTGACATGGTCTCTGGTGGTCTGATGTGGTCTCTGGTGGTCCGTTGTGGTCTCTGGTCTGACATGGTGTATGTGGTCTGATGTGGTCTATGGTGGTCTGACATGGTGTCTGGTCTCTAGTGGTCTGATGTGGTCTCAGGTGGTCTCTAGTGGTCTAATGTGGTCTCAGGTGGTCTGATGTGGTCTCAGGTGGTCTGATGTGGTCTCAGGTGGTCTGATGTGGTCTCTAGTGGACTGATGTGGTCTCTAGTGGTCTGATGTGGTCTCAGGTGGTCTGATGTGGTCTAGAGGTAAAGAAGGACTCGGACTCTGACACGTAAAGTGCTTTATTATGAGCAGAGAAGCGACCGACCTGTGAGTGATCTAGTGGTTCATAGTGACACAAGCTTCTTCACATTTTTCTGAACTAAACTCGACCTTTGGCCTCCTCCCCCTTTTACCCCCTTTCACCCCCCTTTCACCCCCTTTTACCCCCTTTCACCCCCCTTTTACCCCCTTTCTCCCCCTTTCACCCCCCTTCCTCCCCCCTTTACCCCCCTTTTACCTAGAGCACTGTAAAAGAGAGTAAGGATACGCATTGGTTCAATGGAAGCGCCTCTTGATGGAGGAATATAGGACGAATCTCCTTGTTGTTTACAACTACTTCGGGGTAGAAAACCAGCATGAGAACAATAGTGACGGACGAGAGTTTCGCTATATACAGTATATCTAATTTTTCATGTCACTATATCGCCGTTTAGACTAATCTGATGTTTGTAAAGTCTATAAAACCAATGATTGGACAAACATTACTATTTATGTGTGCACATTTTTGTAATTAGTCATGGTTATCATAGATTAGCCGGGCTAACGGCTAGCTACCTGTTTAACTTTAATAACTCAGTGACTCAATAAACGCTCCATGAAAAAATATTTTCTCCAGCGGATATCTGAGTTCCAACATGACTGAGCTAACTGGAGTAGTTATATGTCGTGTCTGACAACGGGAGGGTTTTAACAGCTGACGTCCTGCTGTTAGCTTAGCTACCGCCGTTAGCATAGCTACCGTTAGCTGTCCCTGTCAGCTGAGCCACTGATGCTTTCTAGACACTGTGATTCCCCCAAACTGAATAAATACAACACAAAACACACACACAGAAATAGTAATGTTTCTTCAATCATTTCAGATTTGTCTAAACGGTGATAGGGCGTGAAAAACACGATATATAGCTAAACTCTCGTTCGTTACTATTGATCTCATTAAAATTACGTGCTGGTTTTCTACCCGGAAGTAGAATGTAAACAACAAGGAGATTCGGTCTATTTTCAATAATTTAAGGACATTTATAGATCACCCACGTTAATAGCATCATTGAGGATCCTTTACAGATAAACATTAACACATAGGCGAGTAAAAAAAAAACACACACAAAAAAAACAGTTGTCTACATTAATGTTTCAATCTACATTTTGTAATAAACAAATTATAAGTATAATTTGATATGACCAAGACACCTAAAAACAAAAACACGGCCGTTTTCATCAATTTACAAGCAGGTGGGCAACACACATACATTGGAGTGAATGGGTTTTCTGGGCGCTTTTGCAAAACCCACATCCTGCCACTAGGGGCGCACAACCCTTACCACGGGAGTCAATGGTGGTGTCGTTTGTTATTCTCTTTTCCAGTGCTCTACTTTTACTTTTACCCCCCTCTCACCCCCCCTCCCCCCTCCACCATGTTTTAACAACAGAGACATGCAACATAAAAGATCTTCACATGGAACCTCTCAGGTCCGACTACAGAACGTTTAGTACCTCCTCTTTTAAAAATGTACAGTATTAAAAGTTAATTTACTAAACTCACCTTTGTATTGATCTGATATTGATTATTATAATTAATATTATTATTATTATTAATAATTATTATTAGGATACGAATCTTGTTAATTAATAATAATTAAGTGAATATGATGATGATTCGTCATCAGGCTTGTTCTTGTTGTTGTGTTAAAGACTCAACGTTTAGTTTGACTCACACAAAAATAATCAAAGACAAAAAGAAACAAAACAAAACAACAACGTTTGGCTTCGGTTGTAAAGCAAAAAAGTGAGAGAGTGATGAAGACACGATGAAGACCAGAGGATGATGATGAGGATGATGATGAAGATGATGAGGTTGGGCTGTTTTCACAGTTTGAAGAGTGAAGCTGAGACGAGGAGGAAAGAAAAAGTTGGAGCTGAACTTTCACTCCTTCATTGATCCGATATTTAAAGTTTGATCGATCAGTGAATCAGTGAAGGTCGTCACATCTCCAGCTCCACTGTTCCTCTTCTACAGAGTCCTCAGACTGGACCGGACCGGACTGGACCGGACTGGACTCTTAACCGTCCTGACACGAGGCATTCACTAAAACTGGGTCTTTTCTGCTTCACTGCGTGTCAGTGCTGAGGAGGTATGGAGCTACATTTGTGTCTTTATTATTCAATCAAAAGAAAAGTTGATTTAAACAAAAAAGATATTTTCAATCAAATAATAAATCACTTTAATCAAAAAAAAAAAAAAGGTGTTTGAATGCTAAAAAAAAATTGCACTTGAGCACTTTTTTTTCTTTAATTGAAAAGGTTTTTTTTGTATTGAGGTGAGTTATTATTTGATTGAAAATATTTTGGGGGATTAAAGTCATCTTTTTTATATTTGGGCCATTTAATGGGTAGGATATTTGTTTCTTTATTACTCAATCAAACAAAAAAGTTGATTTAAACAAAAACATATTTTCAATCAAATAAGTCAAAAACATTTTCAATCAAAGAAAAAAAGGGTTCACACAATCTTTGGGGTCTCAAATATTATTATTTTTTGCATTCTAACATTTTTTTTGATTCAAGTGAAGTTTGTTTTGATTGAAAATATCTCTTTTGTTTCAATCAGCTCTTCTTTTGATTGAATAATGACACAAATGTAGCTCCATAAGGAGGAAACTTGCTGCTTGTTCTCAAACCATCAGACGACTTAAACCTGTCGACTTGTTTTAAAGAGGAACTATGCAGGTCCGTTGTTTTGCTGATACCCTGGTTACACTACACGATTTAGTTTTTTGGAGTTCACGATAGTCATATGTCGGTTTCAGACATTTATCTAAGAAAATGCAGAAGCAATCACAGAAGAATATTTGGTAACCCGTTAAATACGTTATACTGTCAAGAAATAACCGTTAGTTTCATAGTAATGTCATGTTTTTCATAAAGGGAAAAGATTACACATGCTTCTCATGCTCTGAATATTTTGGGAAAGGCCAGAATGTTTCTCCATCAAGTCTTTCCAATTGGCCGTTTATTTCTGGGCTATTTCGAGACATTATGACGCAATTAATTGATATTTCTTGGATATTTCTTGACATTATCACGTAAATTAACGGCCTGTAAATTAAAGCTTGACCGAAAACTTTGATTTCAAGCACCAAATTGCAAAGTAACCTAAAGTTAAGTTAAAACAAATGCGTATTTTTTGTGGTGGGTGTTAAAAATATGTAATTCCTTAACAGTCAAAGTCGGATGTACTACGCATGATGTATGAGCAAAAAGTAGGGAAATTATGTTAAAACATGTCATTAAAAAAGAATAGTTTAGTGAAGAATAGTGACGAGTCTGTCCACAAGGGGTCGCCAAAATCAACACAATGAAAGTTCTTTGCAGCTGCTTTAAAGTAAAAATCCTGCATAGTTCCTCTTTAATCTTGAACATGGAGGCTGATCAGAGTTCGACTTCTTCGATCATCAGGTAGAAGAACTGATTCATTACTGATAATAATCAATCAATGGTTCTGACAGCAGTGAAGTGACGTGATGTTTAAAAACAAAACATAAAAAAAACAAAAAACAGCTGCAGTCAGATTCACTCTGAATAGTGTTTTCACTCAACCTCAACACTGATGTTTCTGCAGCAGCAGCGGTGACGCGGATTTAACATTTAAAAGCTAAGTTTGACTATTTGGAATTAACATTGTAGATATCAACAACGTCTTTCTGACTTGTCGTAATCACATTTTGAATAGTTGGATTTTTCATCCAAGATATCTGTAATTCAGTTTTGCCTCGTCAAAAAGAACATTTCAGATCCACAACTACATTCTTCCTATAGGACAAATGACGTCACTTTAACCATTCATGTGTATGGGGTTTGTCATTACAGATATCTACAATTCAGTTGCAGATATCCACTATGTGAATTACAGATATCTGCAACTGAATTACGACTATTCCTAATTCCAGTTTGAGATATCTACAACGTCATTTTGCCTAGTCAAAACTTAATTTTAGATATCTGAAAAGGGACATGTAGATATCTTTAATTGAGGTGAATTAAAGATATCTAGAACTTGAATTATGGCTAGTCAGAATCAAATTGTAGATATCTCAAACTGGAATTACTACTAGTCATAATTCAGTTACAGATATCCGTAATTCACATAGCGGATATCTGCAACTGAATTGTAGATATCTGTAATGACAAACCCCATACACATGAATGGTTAAAGTGACGTCATTTGTCCTATAGGAAGAACGTAGTTGTGGATATCTGAAATAACAATTGTGGATAGGAAGAATGTAGTTGCAGATATCGGAAATATTCTTTTTGATGAGGCAAAACTGAATTACAGATATCTGCAACACATATATAGTCCAGCTTTTAAATGTTAAAATGGGTTGCCATAGTGACGTCAATGCTGCTGCTGCTGCTGATGTCACACCGAGGCTGCTGACTCATGAGGGTTGGGAGGACGAAGGACAAGAGAGGAGGTGTAAGGTCACCGCAAACAACAACTGAACTGACCAAACTGTGTCTGTGTCTGTGTCTGTGTCCCCCCCGACCCCGACCCGGCCCCCTACCGGCCAATCACAGAGCAGAGTTTCCTGTGGGACACCGTGGAGGTCTGTGGTTGGTTGAATCTGGTTCGTGTGTTCGTCCTCTGCAGCAGCGACCTGCAGGGATTCTAACCTGCTGCCGTTTTTTTTTATTTACAGATGAGTTCAATAGTAGTAAAGCTGTAAAGCAGTTACCGTAGGCAACAGTTGTTCTAGGACCGCAGTTTCAGGACCGTTCGATTTACAGTACGTCACAGCGACCCCCCCAACGTTCGGAAGTTGCTGCGTTACTATGGAAACGGTCACCGCTCCGGAGGCGATTATTTGAAATTTATATTCCAAGTTCACATTTTTTAAGTTTGAGTGGTTAGGTTTAAGCAACGAAGAAAGGAGTTGGTTAAAGGGACAACGAGGAGTTTTGGAAAAGCGAAGCGTTTTTTTTCACACTACATTTATGAGCCTCCGTGCGCACCGTACATTTCTTTGACCGGCGCAAGACAGACTCATGTTTTCATTCATCAAGAATTAAAGTCAGAGGTTGGAAGACGATCACATACCGTCGTAGTTCCCACCATAAACGGCGATTCGGCTGCGTTATTCTCATGACTCGCCACGAAACCGAAAGTAAAGAAACGCTGGTCGACTCGCCCAGCATTTCCACCACCACTAATAATAACAAAATAACCATAGAGACAAAACCATATATTTATCGAAAATGGGCCCATTAACAAGTGGTAACGTAGATTCATCCACATTAATATGAGACTTTTTTATAACCAAATAGAAACTCCTCGTTGTCCCTTTAAGTTTAGTAAAAAGACCAAGTAGAGTGTAGAATAGAGAGAGTCCAATGACTGTCCAGGAAGTAGTTCGGAGCACGTTCGAGGTGATTTGTAGTCGATAAATCTGACAGCAGTAACTTCAGATTTGGTAAAAAAAATAAAAAATAAAAAATAGCAGGTAATGGCAGTCTCCACTTGGTAGGAAGCGCTGTGACGTAAATCGAACGGTCCTAGAACTGCACTGCAAAAACTCAAAATCTTTCCAAGAATATTTGTCTTATTTCTAGTCAAAACTATCACATTATACTTAAAATAAGACCCATCAACTTAAAAGCAGCTTGTCTTTAGACACTTTTTACTTCTTTCAAGCAGATTTTCACTTGAAATAAGTAGAAAAATCTGATAGTGGAGCAAGTTTTTCTTTCTTATTACAAGCACAAAAAACCTGCTTTCACTGGCAGATACTTATTTCAAGTGAAAATTAGTTTGAAACAAATGAAAATTATCTGAAAACAAGTTAATTTTTGGGTGATGAGTCTTATAGAGTTTAGTTTTGACTAGAAATTAGACATTTTTACAAGAAATAAGACAAATATTCTTGGAAAGATTTTGAGTTTTTGCAGTGTGCGGTCACTCCGGTAGCTACTGCAGCTTCACCCTACTCGATGAGTTTGATTTCTCGCACTGAGGTTTTTTTCGCCATTAGCAACTCTGCTGCTACGTGGGGGACAGGTGAATGTCCGGTTCACTGAATTAGAAGAAGAGTCTGTTATACCTGATAGTTCCTGGTTTTAGCCTGAAGAGTGAGGCGTTAGCGGCGGCGGCGTTAGCGGGATCTGGGAGGGAACCTGTAGTCCGGCCGGCTGCAGTGAGTGAGGACTGTGCCGCTGCGCTGCCTTCACTTGCATAAAAACTTGAGTGTCCACTGAAAATCTGATTCATTAGCTCCGTAGAAAACAGTAACAGCTGATCCGTGTGCTACCTGCACGCCGCCCGCCGCCGCTCCCACCTCCGAGCTCGGTTACATCATTCATATGCAAAAAATCATCTAAGTAGTTTAAATATGTTTGATAATATGTAGATTCTCATTGTTCTTCTGTTTATAAAAAAGTTTTTCTGTTCCGACTCTGGTAAGTGCTCAAGTTGTTTTGGAGTTTTGGAGGGCCAACGCGGCCGCGGCCTCGCCCTCGTTCCTTTGGTTGCCAGGCGACCTGTCCGACCTGCTTTCTCGCCTCCAGCAGGTGAACATTTATTTGACCTTTTTTGGAGGGTTTTTTAAAATTTTTTGTTTAAGTCCAGCTCCATGGGCCTGGCTACTACATCCATCTTGGTCTGACTGGGTCCGGCCTCTCAATGCCGTCGCGACCAGATCACAAAGTCGTCGTCAATGACGCATCAACCCCGCTGCACATTTTCACCGGTCGCAGCGAAAAACACGACAGAACGAACACGAACGCTCTGATGGATCATCGACTGGTTGGAAAACAGCCGATGTTCCTGGTGTTCTCCAGTGGGAACCATCTCCCATGGTTCTGTTCAAGACCAAACAACTCATTAACTAATCAAATGATCGATAATCAAAACGATATTAAACACACCATCTTTGTATTCTTATCAGATCCTCAGTTCTTAATTTATGATTGTTACATTTTAATATCAGTTCACTAAATTAGCCATCTAGTCTTTGGTATTTACCAACTTTACCAACTTTAAAACCAATTTCTGTAGGCTGGTACGTAGGGGTGGGCGATACAGCAAAAATATCATATTACGATTTTATCACAATTTTTTAACCCTAACTAAAAATATAGCCCTAAAAGAAGGGGTTAATAAAGTTTGTAAGTTCTAATCCTTCATGATCTAATATCGTCATATGATTGGCCTATTTCATGAACTTCATGAATGTTTTCTGCTCTTCATGTCTTTTAAATTGCCCCTCGGAGACGAATAAAGTGTTATGAATATATCGGCCACCCCTACTTGTATGCGGATTATACTGATTTGCCCCTAATATTAAGCTTGTTTATCAGTGTGAAATGTGTTTTTGCTTTAAGCTATTACTATTATTTAGTTAAAAAATAAAAACAAAATAAAACTTTTAGTTTTTGCACTTATGTTGATATTCTTTTTCTGTTAGCATCGATGCTAAGTCCCTTGATTCAAAGTCAATGCTATAGCTAGCTAAGCATTAGCTCTAAGTGCATGATGTTAATTTACCATTCTCTTGTCTGTTACATAATTTATGCCAGCTAATGTTTTATTCATCCGACGATCCAGATATTGGCTCCATTAGTGGTGGACATACCACAATGTGCACTTGTCTGTCACTGATGAGTCAGCAAAATAAAACTGTTAGCTTAGGAGCTAATGTTAGCATCACATGCCTCCATTTTTAACGGAAAATGTAGAGAAAATAATTAGTTGACTGATTGAAAATTGAACCAGCTTCTATCAGTTTTAGCATATTTGCTGTTTTTCCATCTTCTCAGATATGAGGATCTGATTATTAATAATAATCAATCAATAACTGAACTGACCAGTAGGCTCAGCTCTAATCTGAAGCTTTTCTGTTTTCAGAGTTGTGTTTTTTTTTCCTCTCTGTAACTGGACCAGGTCTTGATCAGGCCTGAGTGATTGTGCAGCAGGTTTTAATGCGTCATTAACTCCTGATTGGGTCTCGATGCGTCTCGACCTCGAAGCTCGTCTTCTGTCTCACACATTGTCAGAGCAAAAAAAGTGTCCAAGAAAAACAACAAGGAAACGATAACGACATGCTTGTTTATAAAAATATCTGAGAAGACTGACAAGAGATCTCTGTGTTAGTGGATCAGAGCGCCCCCTGGTGGTGCTGTGCTGTGAAGTGCATCAGCTGTATTGCGTAGTGATGAGAGGTAACTGAGCTGTGTAGCTTATCTGAGTCTGGACGCTGTCCAGTTTCTTCCTGCTGTGAGTCAACAGGCTGCCGGATGGTTCCACCACTGGACCCATATAACCGAGTCCAACTGTCTCCAACTCAAACTCTACTCTGAAGGATTTAGACACGATTTACGGCCGAATTAGTAGATTCGTCCAGTCGACCAGTGTGATCAGAGTGTGAAGCTCCTGGGACACGTTTGTCTGGAGGTTTCAACCGCATCTCATGGTCTTCTTCAACATTGTCGTGGTGCAAGGTGCTGCATGTACAACCACCAATCATATGACCAACGTTGTGTCTCAATTCGAATACTTCCATACTGTGCGTCTCAAATGACAAGTACGTCAAAACGCAGTGTAGCCTACTGTAAGAACCTGGATGGTTTCACTCGTAACGGCCAAAAAGGGACCACTGGCGACAGTTGGCGACCATTGGGGACCACTGTTGACCATTGGCGACCATTGGGGACGACTGGCAACCGTTGGCGACCATTGGGGACCACTGGCGACCATAGGCGACCGTTGGCGATCGTTAGTTCCCAGTAAGTGCACAACAACAGTATTTGATTTGGGACAACACTAACTATCGAAATTTGTGCACTTTGAACTCGTAAGTCATGACTTTAAGTCACGACTTTGTAGCATTCCAGGCAACCCCCCGTAACTCGTGTTTTTCCGACCTGTTACCCGTATAAATGCACTATCTAACTAACGGCAGTCAAACCCGTAACTTCGGAAAAACAGCCTGGAACGCACCATAAGTACATTGTGTAGATAGTAAACTACATAACAGTGAACTCATGGAAGGATTCGAATTGAGACACTGCACAAGTTCGGTCATGTGACACCCCGCTAAGGCGTTGGCGACCATTGGCGACCATTGGCGATCGTTAGTTCTCACTAAGTGCACGACAACAGTATTTGATTTGGAACAACACTAACTATTGAAATTTGCGCACTACAGAAGTAAAGCCGCGTTCCAGGCAGGCTTTTGAACTCGTAAGTCATGACTTCAAGTCACGACTTACGACTTTGTAGCATTCCAGGCAACCCCCCATAACTCGTGTTTTTCCGGCCTGTTACCCGTGAAAATGCACTATAACGGCAGTCAAACCCGTAACTTCGGAAAAACACGAGTTACGGGTTGCCTGGAACACACCATAAGTACATAACGTAGATAGTATGACAGTGAACTCATGGAAGGATTCGAATTGAGACACTGCACAAGTTTGGTCATGTGACACCCCGCTAAGGCGTTGGCGACCATTGGCGACCGTTGGCGACCGTTGGCGATCGTTAGTTCTCACTAAGTGCACAACAACAGTATTTGATTTGGAACAACACTAACTATTGAAATTTGCGCACTACAGAAGTAAAGCCGCGTTCCAGGCAGGCTTTTGAACTCGTAAGTCACGACTTCAAGTCACGACTTACGACTTTGTAGCGTTCTGGGCAACCCGTAACTCGTGTTTTTCCTACCTGTTACCCGTGAAAATGCACTACAACGGCAGTCAGACTCTTAACTTCGGAAAAACACGAGTTACGGGTTGCCTGGAACGCACCATAAGTATATAAAAGGATTTGAATTGAGACACTGCACAAGTTCGGTCATGTGACACCCCGCTAAGGAAGGCTGTGAGATACGGATGAAAGCTGCCGGTGAGTGGACCTTGTGTTCAAGACCACTGACTTCATATTTCATATTGAATAAGTAAACTTGTGCTGTGATGTGACAGTTTCACAAACAAAAAACCATTTAGTAAAAAACAAACGAGGAGCGGGAAGAGAGGTCGTCGTCCTCCTGTGGCTGAGGACGGAGGACGAGTCAACAGTTGTGTGGATGAGGTATGTGGCGTAGAAACGTGACCCGCAGCGGCTCGTCTCGACTCTGATCACACCGGACGATGTTTTGTTTTTTTTCCTCATTAAAACCTTTTGTGCAACTAAATCTTTTGAGGCCGTTGGCGGCGCTTGGCGAGCAGGCGGGACCGTCGTCGGCAACCGACCCCACCTGCTCCAGATTGTCTCAAGGCAAAAAATATGAAGGATATTGAAACTGTTGAACTGGCACTGAGTAGTTTGGCAAAGTCTCCACCAGACAGACTGTTGTGATGCTGTGTGTTGTGTGAACCTGTAAATACTTGTTGTAAATATAAAATTAGAAATGTGTAACATAACAAACTTAGACGGAGGCAAACGAGAACCACGGGCGTCGTGGCGCGTTATGAGGTTGTTGGACTGTGTGGCATTTTTTCTTCATTTAGCTTAATCTGTTCCGTTTTGGATAGTGAAGGTAGATGCGGTTTAAAGCGGAAAAATCTCAGTCTGGACTCTGAGGTTCGTTTTTCTGTCGCTGCTTCGACTTCGGCAGCTTCGGCATCCTGTCGTCTCCACTCTTCCGGCGGTGCTCCGGGGTCAGTCCGGCCCCGTGGTTGAGACCGAGGCCTGCGGACCGTCGCTGCCGTACTGGCCTCCACCGCCCCCGTTGCCCCCCCCGCTGCCCCCGCCCTCGGGCTCCTCCTGGCTGGGCGAGGCCTCGTCGCTCGGGCCGCCCCGCGACGTGACCGAGGCGGTGGTGGTCTCGGGGGAGGCGCTGTGGGCTTCCTGCGGGGCGCAGCCGGGATGGTTCTTACGGAAGTGCTGATTGAGGATGGCCTGGAAGGAAGTAGGGATGTCACGATAATTAATAATCACGGTGTTACGATTTTCACGATTATTATGCATTAATTAATTTCACAACACTAAGAATGTGTAAAATCAAATATAGTCAAAATATAATTACATTACTCATTGTTCAGTCCCTCCAGGAATTCGTGATGTCGTGATCGCAACAATTAACGCAAATAGAGTAGCCACTCTCCCTTTTTT
>NC_140910.1:31622550-31646350 GCF_045865225.1 Trachurus japonicus
CCCTCTGACAGCAGAGCGCTGCTCCCTGCACTGACCAATGATCCATCATCAATAATCAATAAACACAGTTCAACAATCTGAGTCTGAGTCACTGATTGATTCAAGTCTTTTATTGATCCTAGTGTTGATTCCTCTCAGCTCCCATGGCAACAAGGAACTCCTCTCAGCTCCCATGGCAACAAGGAACTGATGATGAGGAGATGAAGAGACAGACTGATGTTTATTAAGATTGGTGGTCTGATGTGGTCTGAGGTCTCTGGTCTGATGTGGTCTCTAGTGGACTGATGTGGTCTCTGGTGGTCTGATATGGTCTCTAGTGGACTGATGTGGTCTCTGGTGGTCTGATGTGGTCTCTAGTGGACTGATGTGGTCTCTAGTGGACTGATGTGGTCTCTGGTGGTCTGATGTGGTCTCTAGAGGTCTGATGTGGTCTCTAGTGGACTGATGTGGTCTCTAGTGGACTGATGTGGTCTCTGGTGGTCTGATGTGGTCTCTAGTGGACTGATGTGGTCTCTGGTGGTCTGATGTGGTCTGATGTGGTGTCTGGTCTCTAGTGGTCTCTGGTGGTCTAGTGGTCTCATGTAGTCTGATGTGGTCTCTTGAGGTCTGACATGGTCTCTGGTGGTCTGATGTGGTCTCTGGTCTGACATGGTGTATGTGGTCTGACATGGTGTCTGGTCTCTAGTGGTCTCATGTGGACTCTGGTGGTCTAGTGGTCTCATGCACTATGATTTGGTCTGATGTGGTCTCTAGTAGTCTGATGTGGTCTCTAGTGGTCTCTGGTGGTCTGACGTGGTCTCCAGTGGTCTGATGTGGTCTGATGTGATCTGACGTGGTCTCCAGTGGTCTGACGTGGTCTCCAGTGGTCTGATGTGGTCTGATGTGGTCTGACGTGGTCTCAGGTGGTCTGATGTGGTCTCTAGTGGACTGATGTGGTCTCAGGTGGTCTGATGTGGTCTCCAGTGGTCTGATGTGGTCTCTAGTGGTCTGATGTGGTCTCCAGTGGTCTGATGTGGTCTCTAGTGGTCTGATGTGGTCTCCAGTGGTCTGATGTGGTCTCTAGTGGTCTGATGTGGTCTCAGGTGGTCTGATGTGGTCTAGAGGTAAAGAAGGACTCGGACTCTGACACGTAAAGTGCTTTATTATGAGCAGAGAAGCGACCGACCTGTGAGTGATCTAGTGGTTCATAGTGACACAAGCTTCTTCACATTTTTCTGAACTAAACTCGACCTTTGGCCTCCTCCCCCTTTTACCCCCTTTCACCCCCCTTCCTCCCCCCTTTCACCCCCTTTTACCTAGAGCACTGTAAAAGAGAGTAAGGATACGCATTGGTTCAATGGAAGCGCCTCTTGATGGAGGAATATAGGACGAATCTCCTTGTTGTTTACAACTACTTCGGGGTAGAAAACCAGCATTCGAACAATAGTGACGGACGAGAGTTTCGCTATACAGTATATCTAATTTTTCATGTCACTATATCGCCGTTTAGACTAATCTGATGTTTGTAAAGTCTATAAAACCAATGATTGGACAAACATTACTATTTATGTGTGCACATTTTTGTAATTAGTCATGGTTATCATAGATTAGCCGGGCTAACGGCTAACGGTTAGCTACCTGTTTAACTTTAATAACTCAGTGACTCAATAAACGCTCCATGAAAAAATATTTTCTCCAGCGGATATCTGAGTTACAACATGACTGAGCTAACTGGAGTAGTTTCATGTCGTGTCTGACAACGGGAGGGTTTTAACAGCTGACGTCCTGCTGTTAGCTTAGCTACCGCCGTTAGCTTAGCTACCGTTAGCTTAGCAACCGCCGTTAGCTGTCCCTGTCAGCTGCAGCCACTGATGCTTTCTAGACACTGTGATTCCCCCAAACTGAATAAATACAACACATAGCAACACAAAACACACACACAGAAATAGTAATGTTCTTCAATCATTTCAGATTTGTCTAAACGGTGATAGGGCGTGAAAAATATGATATATAGCTAAACTCTCGTTCGTTACTATTGATCTCATTCAAATTACGTGCTGGTTTTCTACCCGGAAGTAGAATGTAAACAACAACAATAATTTAAGGACATTTATAGATCACCCACGTTAATAGCATCATTGAGGATCCTTTACAGATAAACATTAACACATAGGCGAGTAAAAAAAAAACACACACAAAAAAAACAGTTGTCTACATTAATGTTTCAATCTACATTTTGTAATAAACAAATTATAAGTATAATTTGATATGACCAAGACACCTAAAAACAAAAACACGGCCGTTTTCATCAATTTACAAGCAAGTGGGCAACACACATACATTGGAGTGAATGGGTTTTCTGGGCGCTTTTGCAATACCCACATCCTGCCACTAGGGGCGCAAAACCCTTATTACCACGGGAGTCAATGGTGGTGTCGTTCGTTAGCCTACTCTCTTTTCCAGTGCTCTACTTTTACTTTTACCCCCCTCTCACCCCCCCTCCCCCCTCCACCATGTTTTAACAACAGAGACATGCAACATAAAAGATCTTCACATGGAACCTCTCAGGTCCGACTACAGAACGTTTAGTACCTCCTCTTTTAAAAATGTACAGTATTAAAAGTTAATTTACTAAACTCACCTTTGTATTGATCTGATATTGATTATTATAATTATTATAATTATTATTATTATTAATTATTATTAGGATACGAATCTTGTTAATTAATAATAATTAAGTGAATATGATGATGATTCGTCATCAGGCTTGTTCTTGTTGTTGTGTTAAAGACTCAACGTTTAGTTTGACTCACACAAAAATAATCAAAGACAAAAAGAAACAAAACAAAACAACAACGTTTGGCTTCGGTTGTAAAGCAAAAAAGTGAGAGAGTGATGAAGACACGATGAAGACCAGAGGATGATGATGAGGATGATGATGAAGATGATGAGGTTGGGCTGTTTTCACAGTTTGAAGAGTGAAGCTGAGACGAGGAGGAAAGAAAAAGTTGGAGCTGAACTTTCACTCCTTCATTGATCCGATATTTAACGTTTGATCGATCAGTGAATCAGTGAAGGTCGTCACATCTCCAGCTCCACTGTTCCTCTTCTACAGAGTCCTCAGACTGGACCGGACCGGACCGGACCGGACCGGACTCTTAACCGTCCTGACACGAGGCATTCACTAAAACTGGGTCTTTTCAGCTTCACTGCGTGTCAGTGCTGAGGAGGTATGGAGCTACATTTGTGTCTTTATTATTCAATCAAAAAAAAAGTTGATTCAAACAAAAAAATATTTTCAATCAAATAATAAATCACTTCAATAAAAAAAAACCTATTCAATCCAAAAAAAGGTGTTTGAATGCAAAAAAAAATTGCACTTGAGCACTTTTTTTTCTTTGATTGAAAAGGTTTTTTTTGTATTGAGGTGAGTTATTATTTGATTGAAAATATTTTGGGGGATTAAAGTCATCTTTTTTATATTTGGGCCATTTAATGGGTAGGATATTGTGTCTTTATTATTCAATCAAACAAAAAAGTTGATTTAAACAAAAACATATTTTCAATCAAATAAGTCAAAAACATTTTCAATCAAAGAAAAAAAGGGTTCACACAATCTTTGGGGTCTCAAATATTATTATTTTTTGCATTCTAACATTTTTTTTGATTCAAGTGAAGTTTTTTTTGATTGAAAATATCTCTTATGTTTCAATCAACTTTTCTTTAGATTGAATAATAAAGACACAAATGTAGCTCCATAAGGAGGAAACTTGCTGTTTGTTCTCAAACCATCAGACGACTTAAACCTGTCGACTTGTTTTAAAGAGGAACTATGCAGGTCTGTTGTTTTGCTGATGCCCTGGTTACACTTACACGATTTAGTTTTTTGGAGTTCACGACAGTCATATGTCGGTCTCGGACAAGAAAATGCAGAAGCAATCACAGAAGAATATTTGGTAACCCGTTAAATACGTGATACTGTCAAGAAATAACCGTTAGTTTCATAGTAATGTCATGTTTTTCATAAAGGGAAAAGATTACACATGCTTCTCATGCTCTGAATATTTTGGGAAAGGCCAGAATGTTTCTCCATCAAGTCTTTCCAATTGGCCGTTTATTTCTGGGCTATTTCGAGACATTATGACGCAATTAATTGATATTTCTTGGCTGTAACTTGACATTATCACGTAATTAATGGCCTGTAAATTAAAGCTTGACCGAAAACTTTGATTTCAAGCACCAAATTGCAAAGTAACCTAAAGTTAAGTTAAAACAAATGCGTATTTCTGTGGTGGGTGTTAAATATATGTAATTCCTTAACAGTCAAAGTCGGAAAAAACTGTAATGTACTACCCATGATGTATGAGCAAAAAGAAGGGAAATTATGTAAAAACATGTCATAAAAAAGAATAGTTTAGTGAAGAATAGTGACGAGTCTGTCCACAAGGGGTCGCCAAAATCAACACACAATGAAAGTTCTTTGCAGCTGCTTTAAAGTAAAAATCCTGCATAGTTCCTCTTTAATCTTGAACATGGAGGCTGATCAGGGTTCGACTTCTTCGATCATCAGGTAGAAGAACTGATTCATTACTGATAATAATCAATCAATGGTTCTGACAGCAGTGAAGTGACGTGATGTTTAAAAACAAAACATAAAAAAAACAAAAAACAGCTGCAGTCAGATTCACTCTGAATAGTGTTTTCACTCAACCTCAACACTGATGTTTCTGCAGCAGCAGCGGTGACGTATGACAAGCGGATTTAACATTTAAAAGCTAAGTTTGACTATCCAGAATTAACATTGTAGATATAAACAACGTCTTTCTGACTAGTCGTAATTACATTTTGAATAGTTGGATTTTTCATCCAAGATATCTGTAATTCAGTTTTGCCTCGTCAAAAAGAACATTTCAGATATCCGCAACTACATTCTTCCTATAGGACAAATGACGTCACTTTTGCCATTCATGTGTATGGGGTTTGTCATTACAGATATCTACAATTCAGTTGCAGATATCCACTATGTGAATTACAGATATCTATAACTGAATTACGACTAGTACTACTTCCAGTTTGAGATATCTACAACGTCATTTCGCCTAGTCAAAACTTAATTTCAGATATCTGAAAAGTGACATGTAGGCTAGATATCTTTAATTGAGGTGAATTAAAGATATCTAGAACTTGAATTATGGCTAGTCAGAATCAAATTGTAGATATCCTAAACTGGAATTAGTACTAGTCATAATTCAGTTACAGATATCCATAGGCTAATTCACATAGCGGATATCTGCAACTGAACTATAGATATCTGTAATGACAAACCCCATACACATGAATGGTTAAAGTGACGTCATTTGTCCTATAGGAAGAACGTAGTTGTGGATATCTGAAATGTCCTTATTGACGAGGCAAAACTGAATTACAGATATCTGCAACACATATATAGTCCAGCTTTTAAATGTTAAAATGGGTTGCCATAGTGACGTCAATGCTGCTGCTGCTGCTGATGTCACACCGAGGCTGCTGACTCATGAGGGTTGGGAGGACGAAGGACAAGAGAGGAGGTGTAAGGTCACCGCAAAAAACAACTGAACTGACCAAACTGTGTCTGTGTCTGTGTCCCCCCCCGACCCCGACCCGGCCCCCTACCGGCCAATCACAGAGCAGAGTTTCCTGTGGGACACCGTGGAGGTCTGTGGTTGGTTGAATCTGGTTCGTGTGTTCGTCCTCTGCAGCAGCGACCTGCAGGGATTCTAACCTGCTGCCGTTTTTTTTTATTTACAGATGAGTTCAATAGTAGTAAAGCTGTAAAGCAGTTACCGGAGGCAACAGTTGTTCTAGGACCGCAGTTTCAGGACCGTTCGATTTACAGTACGTCACAGCGCCCCCCAACGTTCGGAAGTTGCTGCGTTACTATGGAAACGGTCACCGCTCCGGAGGCGATTATTTGAAATTTATATTCCAAGTTCACATTTTAAGTCTGAGTGGTTAGGTTTTTAGGCAACGAAGAAAGGAGTTGGTTAAAGGGACAACGAGGAGTTTTGTAAAAGCAAAGCGTTTATATACCGTCGTAGTTCCGACCATAAACGGCGATTCGGCGGCGTTATTCTCATGACTCGCCACGAAACCGAAAGTAAAGAAACGCTGGATGGCTCGACCAGCATTTCCGCCACCACTAATAATAACAAAGTAACTATAGAGACAAAATGATATATTTATCTAAAATGGGCCCATTAACAAGTGTGGGTAGCGTAGATTCATCCACATTAACGTGAGACTTTTTTATAACCAAATAGAAACTCCTCGTTGTCCCTTTAAGTTTAGTAAAAAGACCAGTGGAGTGTAGAATAGAGAGAGTCCAATGACTGTCCAGGAAGTAGTTCGGAGCACGTTCGAGGTGATTTGTAGTCGATAAATCTGACAGCAGTAACTTCAGATTTGGTAAAAAAAATAAAAAATAAAAAATAGCAGGTAATGGCAGTCTCCACTTGGTAGGAAGCGCTGTGACGTAAATCGAACGGTCCTAGAACTGCACTGCAAAAACTCAAAATCTTTCCAAGAATATTTGTCTTATTTCTAGTCAAAACTATCACATTATACTTAAAATAAGACCCATCAACTTAAAAGCAGCTTGTCTTTAGACACTTTTTACTTCTTTCAAGCAGGTTTTCACTTGAAATAAGTAGAAAAATCTGATAGTGGAGCAAGTTTTTCTTTCTTATTACAAGCACAAAAAACCTGCTTTCACTGGCAGATACTTATTTCAAGTGAAAATTAGTTTGAAACAATGAAAATGATCTGAAAACAAGTTCATTTTTAGGTGATGAGTCTTATAGAGTTTAGTTTTGACTAGAAATTAGACATTTTTACAAGAAATAAGACAAATATTCTTGGAAAGATTTTGAGTTTTTGCAGTGTGCGGTTACTCCGGTAGCTGCTGCAGCTTCATCCTACTCGATGAGTTTGATTTCTCGCACTGAGGTTTTTTTCGCCATTAGCAACTCTGCTGCTACGTGGGGGACAGGTGAATGTCCGGTTCACTGAATTAGAAGAAGAGTCTGTTATACCTGATAGTTCCTGGTTTTAGCCTGAAGAGTGAGGCGTTAGCGGCGGCGGCGTTAGCGGGATCTGGGAGGGAACCTGTAGTCCGGCCGGCTGCAGTGAGTGAGGACTGTGCCGCTGCGCTGCCTTCACTTGCATAAAAACTTGAGTGTCCACTGAAAATCTGATTCATTAGCTCCGTAGAAAACAGTAACAGCTGATCCGTGTGCTACCTGCACGCCGCCCGCCGCCGCTCCCACCTCCGAGCTCGGTTACATCATTCATATGCAAAAAATCATCTAAGTAGTTTAAATATGTTTGATAATATGTAGATTCTCATTGTTCTTCTGTTTATAAAAAAGTTTTTCTGTTCCGACTCTGGTAAGTGCTCAAGTTGTTTTGGAGTTTTGGAGGGCCAACGCGGCCGCGGCCTCGCCCTCATTCCTTTGGTTGCCAGGCGACCTGTCCGACCTGCTTTCTCGCCTCCAGCAGGTGAACATTTATTTGACCTTTTTTGGAGGGTTTTTTAAAATTTTTCGTTTAAGTCCAGCTCCATGGGCCTGGCTACTACATCCATCTTGGTCTGACTGGGTCCGGCCTCTCAATGCCGTCGCGACCAGATCACAAAGTCGTCGTCAATGACGCATCAACCCCGCTGCACGTTTCACCGGTCGCAGCAAAAAAACACGACAGAACAAACACGAACGCTCTGATGGATCATCGACTAGTTGGAAAACAGCCGATGTTCTCCAGTTGGAACCATCTCTACATGGTTCTGTTCAAGACCAAACAACTCATTAACTAATCAAATGATCGATAATCAAAACGATATTAAACCCACCATCGTTGTATCCTTACCAGATCTTCAGTTTTTAATTTATGATTGTAACATTTTAATATCAGTTCACTAAATTAGCTATCTAGTCTTTGGTATTTACCAACTTTACCAACTTTAAAACCAATTTCTGTAAGCTGGTGCGTAGGGGTGGGCGATACAGCAAAAATATCATATTACGATTTTATCACAATTTAAAAGAAGGGGTTAATAAAGTTTGTAAATTCGAATCCTTCACAATATAATATTGTCATTTGATTGGCCTATTTCATGAACTTCATGAATGTTTTTATGTCGCTTGATGTTCCGTTTGTCCTTTTGATGCTGCTCTTCATGTCTTTTAAATTGCCCCTCTGGGACGAATAAAGTGTTTTGAATATATCGGCCACCCCTACTTGTATGCGGATTATACTGATTTGCCCCTAATATTAAGCTTGTTTATCAGTGTGAAATGTGTTTTTGCTTTAAGCTATTACTATTATTTAGTTAAAAAATAAAAACAAAATAAAACTTTTAGTTTTTGCACTTATGTTGATATTCTTTTTCTGTTAGCATCGATGCTAAGTCCCTTGATTCAAAGTCAATGCTATAGCTAGCTAGTAGCTAAGCATTAGCTCTAAGTGCATGATGTTAATTTACCATTTGCTTGTCTGTTACATAATTTATCCCAGCTAATGTTTTATTCATCTGACGATCCAGATGTTGGCTCCATTAGTGGTGGGCATACCATAATGTGCACTTATCTGTCACTGATGAGTCAGCAAAATAAAACTGTTAGCTTAGAAGCTAATGTTAGCATCACATGCCTCCATTTTTAACGGAAAATGTAGAGAAAATAATTAGTTGACTGATTGAAAATTGAACCAGCTTCTATAAGTTTTAGCATATTTGCTGTTTTTCCATCTTCTCAGATATGAGGATCTGATTATTAATAATAATCAATCAATAACTGAACTGACCAGTAGGCTCAGCTCTAATCTGAAGCTTTTCTGTTTTCAGAGTTGTGTTTATTTCTCTCTCTGTAACTGGACCAGGTCTTGATCAGGCCTGAGTGATTGTGCAGCAGGTTTGAATGCGTCATTAACTCCTGATCGGGTCTCGATGCGTCTCGACCTCGAAGCTCGTCTTCTGTCTCACACATTGTCAGAGCAAAAAAAGTGTCCAAGAAAAACAACAAGGAAACGATAACGACATGCTTGTTTATAAAAATATCTGAGAAGACTGACAAGAGATCTCTGTGTTAGTGGATCAGAGCGCCCCCTGGTGGTGCTGTGCTGTGAAGTGCATCAGCTGTATTGCGTAGTGATGAGAGGTAACTGAGCTGTGTAGCTTATCTGAGTCTGGACGCTGTCCAGTTTCTTCCTGCTGTGAGTCAACAGGCTGCCGGATGGTTCCACCACTGGACCCATATAACCGAGTCCAACTGTCTCCAACTCAAACTCTACTCTGAAGGATTTAGACACGATTTACGGCCGAATTAGTAGATTCGTCCAGTCGACCGGTGTGATCAGAGTGTGAAGCTCCTGGGACACGTTTGTCTGGAGGTTTCAACCGCATCTCATGGTCTTCTTCAACATTGTCGTGGTGCAAGGTGCTGCATGTACAACCACCAATCATATGACCAACGTTGTGTCTCAATTCGAATACTTCCATACTGTGCGTCTCAAATGACAAGTACGTCAAAACGCAGTGTAGCCTACTGTAAGAACCTGGATGGTTTCACTCGTAACGGCCAAAAAGGGACCACTGGCGACAGTTGGCGACCATTGGGGACCACTGTTGACCATTGGCGACCATTGGGGACGACTGGCAACCGTTGGCGACCATTGGGGACCACTGGCGACCATAGGCGACCGTTGGCGATCGTTAGTTCCCAGTAAGTGCACAACAACAGTATTTGATTTGGGACAACACTAACTATCGAAATTTGTGCACTTTGAACTCATAAGTCACGACTTTGTAGCGTTCCAGGCAACCCCCCGTAACTCGTGTTTTTCCGACCTGTTACCCGTATAAATGCACTATAACGGCAGTCAAACCCGTAACTTCGGAAAAACAGCCTGGAACGCACCATAAGTACATTGTGTAGATAGTAAACTACATAACAGTGAACTCATGGAAGGATTCGAATTGAGACACTGCACAAGTTCGGTCATGTGACACCCCGCTAAGGCGTTGGCGACCATTGGCGACCATTGGCGATCGTTAGTTCTCACTAAGTGCACGACAACAGTATTTGATTTGGAACAACACTAACTATTGAAATTTGCGCACTACGGAAGTAAAGCCGCGTTCCAGGCAGGCTTTTGAACTCGTAAGTCACGACTTCAAGTCACGACTTACGACTTTGTAGCGTTCTGGGCAACCCGTAACTCGTGTTTTTCCTACCTGTTACCCGTGAAAATGCACTACAACGGCAGTCAAACTCTTAACTTCGGAAAAACACGAGTTACGGGTTGCCAGGAACGCACCATAAGTACATAGTAAATTACATGACAGTGAACTCATGGAAGGATTCGAATTGAGACACTGCACAAATTCGGTCAGGAAAAAGAAGATGTTGGCAACCATTGGCGACCGTTGGCGATCGTTAGTTCCCAGTAAGTGCACAACAGTATTTGATTTGGGACGACACTAACTATTGAAATTTGCGCACTACAGAAGTAATGTTGCGTTCCAGTCACGACTTCAAGTCACGACTTAGGACTTTGTAGCGTTCCAGGCAACCTGTAACTCGTGTTTTTCCGACTTGTTACCCGTGAAAATGCACTACAACGGCAGTCAAACTCTTAACTTCGGAAAAACACGAGTTACGGGTTGCCTGGAACGCACCATAAGTATATAAAAGGATTTGAATTGAGACACTGCACAAGTTCGGTCATGTGACGCCCCGCTAAGGAAGGCTGTGAGATACGGATGAAAGCTGCCGGTGAGTGGACCTTGTGTTCAAGACCACTGACTTCATATTTCATATTGAATAAGTAAACTTGTGCTGTGATGTGACAGTTTCACAAAAACAAAAACCATTTAGTAAAAAACAAACGAGGAGCGGGAAGAGAGGTCGTCGTCCTCCTGTGGCTGAGGACGGAGGACGAGTCAACAGTTGTGTGGATGAGGTATGTGGCGTAGAAACGTGACCCGCAGCGGCTCGTCTCGACTCTGATCACACCGGACGATGTTTTGTTTTTTTTCCTCATTAAAACCTTTTGTGCAACTAAATCTTTTGAGGCCGTTGGCGGCGCTTGGCGAGCAGGCGGGACCGTCGTCGGCAACCGACCCCACCTGCTCCAGATTGTCTCAAGGCAAAAAATATGAAGGATATTGAAACTGTTGAACTGGCACTGAGTAGTTTGGCAAAGTCTCCACCAGACAGACTGTTGTGATGCTGTGTGTTGTGTGAACCTGTAAATACTTGTTGTAAATATAAAATTAGAAATGTGTAACATAACAAACTTAGACGGAGGCAAACGAGAACCACGGGCGTCGTGGCGCGTTATGAGGTTGTTGGACTGTGTGGCATTTTTTCTTCATTTAGCTTAATCTGTTCCGTTTTGGATAGTGAAGGTAGATGCGGTTTAAAGCGGAAAAATCTCAGTCTGGACTCTGAGGTTCGTTTTTCTGTCGCTGCTTCGACTTCGGCAGCTTTGGCATCCTGTCGTCTCCACTCTTCCGGCGGCACTCCGGGTCAGTCCGGCCCCGTGGTTGAGACCGAGGCCTGCGGACCGTCGCTGCCGTACTGGCCACCTCCGCCCCCGTTGCCCCCCCCGCTGCCCCCGCCCTCGGGCTCCTCCTGGCTGGGCGAGGCCTCGTCGCTCGGGCCGCCCCGCGACGTGACCGAGGCGGTGGTGGTCTCGGGGGAGGCGCTGTGGGCTTCCTGCGGGGCGCAGCCGGGATGGTTCTTACGGAAGTGCTGATTGAGGATGGCCTGGAAGGAAGTAGGGATGTCACGATAATTAATAATCACGGTGTTACGATTTTCACGATTATTATGCATTAATTAATTTCACAACACTAAGAATGTGTAAAATCAAATATAGTCAAAATATAATTACATTAGTCATTGTTCAGTCCCTCCAGGAATTCGCGATGTCGTGATCGCAACAATTAACGCAAATAGAGTAGCCACTCTCCCTTCTTTATTCAAAGACTGGACTGTTTTAATGGCATTTTAAAACAGTTGTTTAACCGCCATTTTTAAGGAGACGTTTTAATTAAGTAAAACAACTTTCAACTCTATGTAATTGTCCAGTGCCTTTCTTAACAAGTGGAAAATTGCTGGTATAACAGGACCTCAGATTATTTTGTGACATTTCAAAATTTTCAATTTTACTTTGATTTTTAATTATTCAGAACCAAAAGGTAACTTTTTGCAACTTTCACTGTCTCCCGCAATTTAAAACAACTTAACTTAAAACATCACAACATGGAACACAATTTTTTCAAAATGTGGCCGCGATATCAGGCATTTTAGGCCGCAACAATCACAAAAAAAGCCCGCGAAATCCTGTAGGGACTGATTGTTTACACAAAATATTTCAAGTATCTAATAGTATATGACCAATTATTAACCCCCCAGGGGAAGCGTTTGAAATATTCAGGTCATAAATTGTTTTTTTTTTAAATACAAATGACACGCTAACATTTAAATTCCTACCAATTCAATGTTACGTTAGTTAAATGGACCAGTATCTGAGCATTTACCTTTATTTTGGCACACATCTGCCGATACGGTTCCGACATAATCTTTTTTGGGAAGTGACGGTATTTAGGAATCTTTACGATTAATTGTGGCGTTTAATACCGCGATTAATTTAATGAAAACAAGTAACGGTGATTTCCCTACCTGGAAGGGGAAGCTCTTGCCACACACGTGGCAGTGGAAGGGCTTGTTGCCCGTGTGCTTGCGGATGTGGTACTCCAGCTGATCCTTGCGGGTGTACTTCTTCCCGCAGATGCGGCAGACGAACGGCGTGATGCCCATGTGCAGCCGCATGTGTCGGTCCAGGCTGCCCTTCTGGTTGAAGGACTTGCAGCAGTAGATGCAGGTGAGCCGCGGGTTGTAGCGGAACCAGCGGTCGCCCACCTGCTCCCTAAGGTAGTCCTCGTAGCCGCCCATGTCGAACGCTGCGTTTTCTTCCCCCTGATGGAGAACACGATGTTAAAGGGATAGTTCACTCAAAATTCAAATTTCACTCATTATCTACTCCCCCTCATGTGGACTAAGGGCTGGGAGAAGTTTCAGAGTCCTCCGTGGCTTCTCGGAGTTACAGGGGGTCTCGGCGTAGCAGTGCATGTCAGTGCATGTCAGTGCATGAATACATTTCCAAGACAAATATTTTTACTTTTACTCGAGTTAATTTCTAGGAAGGCTTAAAAGTACTCGTTATTTTCAGGTCTGCTCTTTTTTTTCTTTTTTTTTCTAAAATCCTATTGGACACAAGCTGTGTTTGTCAAAGAAGGAAACCCTAACCCCTAAAAGCAGCACATCAGTGCAGCTGCTTTCAAAGAGTTCATTCTCACAAACAAGAGTTAAAAGCTCCTTAAATTCATTTAGAAAAAATTATAGTCATTCATTGATGTGAAAAATAAGAAATTTACTCTTACTCTTACTTTTACTTAAAGTAAATTTAAAAGCATGTACTTTTGGATACCTTTAAAGTACTTTTTTAACATGTCGACTGGTCTACTTTTACTTGTAACTGAGTAAAATTTGACCAGTAGTATTTGTACTCTTACTCAAGTACTGGGGTCGAGTACTCTGTCCATCTCTGCACTCAACATGACTCAAGTAGTTGAAAAAGGAAACCTTTATACAAAACACAAGTAGAAAGAGGTTCAGCAGCACCTCGACATGTTACAACATACACCACCAACATGAGGCGACGCTTCTGAAGAAGACGGAAGTTAAGCAGCTGTGCTGCTGAACTTCTCTCTACTTGTGTCTGGTATAAAATAGGGCTGTCAAACGATTAATTTTTTTAATCGCGATTAATCGCATTTTTTCCATAGTTAACTCGCGATTAATCTCTATTAAAAATATTATATATGGCGCTTTGGACTTTCAACCCTCCAAAGTGTTATAATCTCTAGACAAACAACTTTTAGACCAGACCTAGCAGGCCTAGTACCTAATCATAACACATGATGCATGAAACTCACACAGAATTGAAACGAATTGCATCCAGTGGAAATTGCCCTTTACTTTGCTACGCCTCTGCCTGGCCATGTGCATTTGTTGACAACAGAAGCCGTCAAAAAATCAATACATCGCCACGTGCATTTGTTGACAACGGATGCCGTCAAAAAAATCAATACATGGCCATGTGCATTTGTTGACAACAAAGCCGTCAAAAAATCAATGGATAGAGCTGTGGATATATGTTAGACTGTGTATATTTGTGTAGCAACCAACTTGAAGGTGCCTTACCGCCACCTACTGGACTGGAGGTCCCACACTCCAGTCCTCCAGTCCAGCAGACAGAGGACAAAATGGGCCGCGATTAACCGCGATTAAAAAATTTAATCGCGTTAATTTTTTTAATTAATCTAATCGCGATTAACGCGTTAACTCTGACAGCCCTAGTATAAAATAATTAAAATACAGACTCTATTAACCCTTCTGGACTGAGACCACCCGACACAAAACCAGCTTTTTACCTTTTACTCTTATTTTACTAACAAGAAGAGTGTGTTTTTAATGCTAACGACTAAAATGTTGACGAATTAAATACAAATTACTTTAAATTTATTGAGGTAACAAACAAACAAATCACACTTTTCCTCCATACCTGGTTAAAGGGATAGTTCAACATATTGGCAAATTGGCCCATTGCCATAATCCCTATAGTCATACTGTAGCAGTAGGTTACCTGGGAGTTGGGCTGCCGCAGCTCGTCCGGCCGGTTGGGCGACTCGCTCTTCGCTCTCTGGCGCTCGGCCAGGACGACCACGCTGCCGGTGGGACTGAACCTGACGGACACAAATACACACACGTTAAAGGGATACGCCGACATTTTTTTTCGTGTCTTGCCTCACTCCCGAACCCATGACCAGTAGATAGACACCATCCTTTCGACTGTGTGTGCAGTAACAAGGGAGATACGGGCAGAGCTGGCGCACCGCTAATTAGCTTAGCTCAAACACTGGAAGTGTATGGGTAGTGTTAGCCTGCCTCCTACCTGAGCTGAAATCAGCAGTCAGAAGCTGATTTCATTTTAGCTCTAAACTCTGTAAATATATCACTTTATCAACATTTCAAACATGTTTAGGAGAGAAAGTAGCCGTTTAGATCAGCAGTGTGTCGTTAATTTGTCTAAATACCAGCTGTTTACAATTTTGTTCAGACGGATTCGGCGCTACTCAAGCTAGCCGTTGTGACCAACGCACTTCCAGTTACTTTCACAAAATAAAACACCCGTTGCCCTTTACATACAGAAAACCATGACGATAGAATTTGTGCTTTTACTTTGAAACAGGAAGCTAACCTACCCTCGATGTAGCTAGCTTGAACCAAAATAAACCGTCTTTGCTTGAACCCTCCGTTTTGACCGATCTCGTCCCGTTAGCGGCATTTGACCGCTCAAGGTGCCTTACCGGAGAGTTTTGTCAGCTCTGAGACGAAGATCGGCCCGCCGGTTTCCATTTAGAGTTGCTGAAGAGTTTCTCTGATGACTTTAGGTGGAGGCAGGCTAACACTACCTATACACTTCCAGAGTTTGAGCTAAGCTAATTACGGGCGATACGGCTCTATCTCCCTTGTTACTGCACGCACAGTCGAAAGGATGGTGTCTATCTGCTGGACTCGGGAGTGAGGCAAGACCAAGGGGGCAGTTGTGGGTCTGAGAAGTGAAGCTCACTTCCGCGTTCAACAAACTGCAATCCCCTCTTCTTCCTCTGGGGGCTGGTGTCAGAAAGCAGCATTCTCCATAGACCCCCATGTTAAAATCACCGACTTTACATCCTCAGTAAACATGTTAAAAGCCTGGTGTCAGAACGTTTTTTCGTCTCAATCGATAGTTTCTACCCCCACACACACTCTGAGGGGGGTGAATTTTTTTTTAACTCTATAGTTTTACTGTTATTAGGTTAAAACTCTGGCCAATTAGGGCGCGGAAACGTTGAGTGACAGGTCCGAGCAGCTCCGTGGACAGCTGCTTCGAGGCCAGTGGGCGGGTTCTCGGCCGGCCAATCCAACATGGCGCTGTTCAGGCCGCCATATTTGAGTCACAAAAACGACTCCCCAAAACCAATGGGGGACGTCACGGACGCTACGTCCATATTTTTTACAGTCTATGCATCATCCAGGTCAGAGGTCAGCCTACAGACCCCGGATGTTGATAACAGCTAACCCCGGACTCAGAGGGGAATAGCACTAGCATATCAGAACTAAATATTGGTGAAATGAAGGAGTTTCTCTGCAGATAATGTGTTATTTAGAGGCTGCATTCTGCTGCCCTGTAGACTCCATTATACGGATATACGCGCCTCTCGGCTGGAGCTCATTTCATCACAACCACTTGTAATGACACCAAAGTTATCTGGGGGAGGAAATGATCGGATTTTATGCTAGAAATAAGGTCCAGAATGTAAAAAACGGCAATTATCCTTTAACACACATCGGCGCTGCATCCTGACTGTCTCACCTGTCCGCCTCACTGAAGCTGGATGACGGTTGGACGCTCCGAGCCACCGGCCCCGTGAGCAGCGTGCTGCGTCCCGACGTGTCGATCATCACCGTGGCGCCGCCCCCCTCCTCCACCGGCCCCCCCTCGTCGCCGTGGTGATGCTCCCCGGCGCCGATCCACTCCTCCATCCGCTCCGTCTTGATCCTGACCCCGTCCACCACGCCACCGCCGCCGCCGCCGCTCTCCTCGGCGCTGCCGCTGCCGCTGCGCTCCAGCTCGCCGCTCGTCTCCACGTACCACTGCCCCGCGCGGTTGATGCGGAGGATCGGCTCTTTGCCCGCGCGGCCGACGGCGGCGGCGTTCCCGGCGTTCCCGGGTCCCTCCATCCCGCTGTGCTCCACGGTCGGCGGCGGGCTGATGGACTCCTCGATGGGACTCACCGCCTCCACGTCGCCGCCTCGCGGGCCGAGGATCCGCAAACCGCCGCCTCTTCCCGCCGCCTCCAAGATCCTCCTGGATCTACAGCCGCAACAATTCACTCAGATTAATCCAACAATAATCACAATAATCGATTATTAAATTAATCATCAACTATTCTGATAATCTAATAATCGAAAAAAAAAGTCAAAATTCTCTGATTCCAGCTTCTTCAATGTGAATATTTCTGGTTTCTTTGTTCCTTTATGACAATAAACTGAGTCTCTCTTCAATGAATTGTTTAATTCAATGGTTCTCAAAGTGGGCTCTTTTTCTTAAATTTTTTCCACTTTTTTCTAGAATTTTAAAACTTTTTTTTTTTTTGAGAAATTTTCACCACTTTTTTTTTTAATGAGAAATTTTACCTCTTTTTTTCTAGAAAATTTTGAACTTTTTTTTATCTTACCACTCTAGAATTTTTTAAAAACTTTTTTATTAGGAATTTTACCACTTTTTTCTAGAACTTTTTTTTGGAGAATTTTTACCACTTTGTTCTAGAAATGTTTAAGCATTTTTGGAGATATTGTACCACTTTTTTTTCCAGAATTTTCTACAATATTTCCAAAAATTCACGCCATTGGCCCTAATTTGAACATACATTGACTAAAAAAAGTAACGTTCTTCAGTCTCAGAAGAACAAATATTTGTGTATTTCTGGTGTTTGCTTAAAAAATTGTGGTCCGTGGTCTAGTTTGTGTCATTTTCAGAGTCCTTGATGTTAAAAAGTTTCAGAACCACTGGTTTAAAATCATCAGATGAGTTGATAATGACAGTAACCGTCATCTGCTAACCCTACCTGGACCCCTGCGCCTCCTCGTCCCGGGACTCCTCGTCCAGGTCGGCCAGGCTGATCTTCAGGTGGATGCCCTCCAGGATCTGCGTGCAGCGGTCGATGATGTGCTGCATCTGCAGGAAGCTGGCGGCCGTCAGGTAGCTGATGATGTCGGCCAGCTGCAGGCAGAGCCGGCCCGTGTAGCAGAAGCTCAGCAGCTGCTCGAACACCGACGGGTTGCGGATCACCGTCAGCGACACGGTGCTCATCTGGCTCAGGGACATGTGGTCCCGGAAGTACGGCGAGCTGGCGGCCAGCACCACCTTGTGGGCGCGGAAGCTCTGGCCCTGCACGTTGACCACGATGTCGCACAGGCGGCCCTGAACACGCAGCTGGTTCAGGTGGCTCAGGACCGAGTTGCTGAAGTCCGGGATGTCCAGCTGGATGCTGCCGGAGCGCTCCATGCTGCAGGGAATCTGCAACCAGACCACAGAGTCAGAGATTGAGTTTCTATTAAAGGGATAGTTCACCCAAAGAGAATTTTCAGAGTCCTCCGTGCCTTCTCGGAGTTACAGTGGGGCTCCACGCAGCAGTTTTTGTCCATATAATGGGGCTCACTTTTCTTCGTCCAAAAAGACACACCAAAAAACATCCAAATACCTCCATACTGCTCATCTGTAATGTCCCTCTTGTATTGAAGCCCCGACATGAGAAATTGTTCCAAAAAAAATTAAATAAGTCTATAATTTAAGCTTGTTTGTAGCGGAAGCTCCCAGTGTCTCAGTTCACTGTTCTTCCTGTGTCAGTGCAAATCTCTCATGTTGGGGCTTCAATACAAGACGGACATTACAGACGAGCAGCATGGAGGTATTTGGATGTTCTTTGGTGTGTCTTTTTGGACGAAGAAAGTTGGTATCCATTGACAACCATTATATGGACAAGTACTGCTACGCGGACCCCCCCCCCCCCCGTAACTCAGAGAAGGAACGGAGGACTCTGAAACTTCTCACAGCTCTTAGTCGACATGAGAGTGAGTAGATAATGAGTGAAATTTGAATTTTGGGTGAACTATCCCTTTAAATCAGTCAGAGCAGACGTCACCGTTTTACTGAATCAGGATCAGAAATGTTTTTATTGCCAAGAGCAGTGAAGGTCGGTTTAGAGCACAAAGAACTTGACGTGGTGTCAGGTGCAAACACAAAGGTACAAAAAATAGTAAAAGGTAGCGATGAAATAGAATAAATTAAAATATTCGGTAACACTTTACTGGAATAGGTATTCATAAGATTGACATAACACTGTCATAAACATCAATGAATACTTATGACAGCTGTGGTTAAGTGTCATTCGGTAAGTTATGTCACTTTTGATGCAAAGTTGACATTGTTTGAGATGTTTTTGTTATGAGAACTTGACATAATTTTTTAAGTTTGTCCATTAGGTCTGCTATGACAGTTTAAATTGTCTTTATGTCAAGTTATCAGAACAAAAACATCTCAAACAATGTCAACTTTGCATCAAAAGTGACATAACTTACCGAATGACACTTAACGACAGCTGTCATAAGTATTCATTGATGTTTATGACAGCTGTTATGTCATGGTTATGACAGTGTTATGTCAATCTTATGAATACCTATTCAAGTAAAGTGTTACCTTAGGATTTATATAAAAAGAATAAAATTGAATAGAATAATAAGATAAAGATAGATAGATAGATAGATAGATATATACAGAATACAGAAAAAGTTATGGTGCAAATTGTTGTGGTTGTGCAGAAGGTGGCAGTGACATCACTGAGTGGGGGCGTGGCCTAGGTAACATACATGATGTATGATGTTTGTTTCCTACGACGGCTACAAACACTTTTTTATTACTTTTAACACTTTTTCAAAACTGTTAATGCTCAACACATTCAAACACGTGTCGGCCAGTTTGTTCTTTTGAACCTCACTTCATTTTTCTTTTATTTCATTTAGTAATTTAACTAATTTTGTTACTTTTTCTTTCTCTTTTTTTTTGGAAACATTCAGTCCAAAAAGCGAACGACTCATCTCAGAGCAGCTTCACAGAACGTACAGTTTATATTTTAACAAGAAGACAGGATGGAAGTGACCTAAGTTTCTGCAGTAAAAACTTTATTTAAACTGAAAGTTACTGCAGGAAAAGAAAAAAGAGAAATCTGCATCAAAGCTGCACCACATCTTCTTCATCGTCTTGACATTGACTAATGAGCCTCAAACACCTGTGGTGACTGTGTTTCCTGTGTTTTATCTGTTTACACAACTTCAATCAGCTGTTTGCTTATCAATAAGAATGAAACACATACACACACAGGACATCATCAGTGTGTTTCAGTTGCAGAAACTGAACACGTTGCAGGTCAAATCTGTTGATTTGGGGGGAAAAAGGTTCATAACATCTGTATAAAAGTGTAAAGAGATGAACTTTAACTTCCTGCACTGCAAAAACTCAATATCTTACCAAGAATATTTGTCTTATTTCTAGTCAAAACAAATCTGATTCTACTTAAAATAAGACTCGTCACATAAAAAGTAGCTTGTTTCTAGACACTTTTTTCTGATAAATGTTTCTTTCTTATTACAAGCACAAAAAACTTGCTTTCACTATCAGATTTTTCTACTTATTTCAAGTGAAAATTAGTATGAAACAAGTGAAAATGATCTAAAAACAAGTTCATTTTTAGTCAATGAGTCTTATTTTAAGTGGAAAGAGATTCGTTTTGACTAGAAATGAGACATTTGGACAAGAAATAAGACAAATATTCTTGGAAAGATTTTGAGTTTTAGCAGTGTGTGTGTTACTGTTCCTCATGTCACCTGCTCAGACTTTCCTCTGTCTCTCACCCTGAGGTTTCTCCGGATGTTGTTATGATGCTGCGTAAAGACTTAAAAATGGGATATACAGATAAAGTAGCCTCAAACTGCTTCTGCCTGTTCACATCCAGCTAAAACGGAAATGGCTGCAGACAAATTTGCCATCAAAGAATGACTGGATCACCACTGTCAACAAACAAAATACAATGCATGTAAAAACTGACCTACGAGCTGAACAGTTTACTAAGTACTGGGAAAAGTGGACTTAATATTCTCTAAGGTGTAACTCCTTGTCTGTGTGAATGGTAACTCCATTTTGTTCTAATGTATGACCCATGTCAACCTGTCTGTTCTACACTGCAAAAACTCAAAATCTTTCCAAGAATATTTGTCTTATTTCTTTTCAAAATGTCTCATTTCTAGTCAAAACTAATCTCTTTCCACTTAAAATAAGACTCATCGCCTAAACCTGAACTTTTTAGATCATTTTCACTTGTTTCAAACTAATTTTCACTTGAAATAAATAGAAAAATCTGCCAGTGAAAGCAAGTTTTTTGTGCTTGTAATAAGAAAGAAAAACTTGCCCCACTATCAGATTATTTTAAGTGAAAACATACTTGAAAGAATTTTAAAAAGTGTCTAAAAACAAGCTACTTTTTAATGTGATGAGTCTTATTTTAAGTAGAATTAGATTTGTTTTGACTGGAAATAAGACAAATATTCTTGGTAAAAAATCTTTGTTTTTGCAGTGTATATGATTTTGTTCTGTCTCTGTTTTATATTTCCCTGTTTGTCCTTTATTGTTGGAAAAAAAAAGAACTGAAAACTTAATAACTTAATAATAAAAAAGAAAGTTTCAAAAAAAATAAAGAAACAGCTCAGGTCACATCACAGGTGAACACACACACACACTGAGACCAGCTGTCACACCTGGGGGGCTCCACAGCAGAACCAGAACCAGAACCAGCAGCAGCAGCACTGACAGCTGATCCGGTCTGATCCGGATCAGCTGATCTAGCAGGACCCAGACCCAGTAGCAGCTACAAGAACCGGACCACACCGGTCTGACAGCTCAGATCCAGATGTGTGCCAGTGTGACCCGGGGGACCAGGTGTGCAGCAGCAGCAGCAGCAGCAGCAGCAGCAGCAGCAGCAGGGTGGCTCTCACCTGAAGGGGGGGCAGAGGGGTTCTGGTTTCAGGGTGCGGTGCTGTCTTGTCCTCGGTCCAGTCCGGCTCAGCTCGGCTCGGCTCGGTTCGGTCCAGTCCGGTCCAGTCCACCTCGGCTCGGCTGCAGCTCCACCCGCCGCCCGCTCCTCCTCCTCCAGGCTGCGGAGCTCCAGCGGCGGTCGCGTCGGGGGCTCAAGGCCGGAGAGCAGCAGCGGAGCTCGGCCTCGGTTCCGTCTGCAGCCGCTGTGCCGCCGCCGCCGCCATCGGTTCGGTTCGGTTCGGTTGTGTTCAGACTCTGCTGCTGCTGCTGCTGCTGCTGCTCCGACCCGCTCTCATCTTCCCTTTTTCACGGCAGCAGAAGGGCCGCGGCTGCAGGAAGGAAGGAAAGAGGGAAAGGAAGAAAACGCGGCGCGGGGCATGCTGGGAGATGGAGTTCACGGCGCAAGGGAGAGCTGCACGGCGAACCCGAACCGCTCTCTGAGACTAAGACTCCACTTCCCGGCATGCATCTGTGATGGAAGATGAGGGGTCATGACTCGTGATGGCACGTTGAGTTTTGGCAAAGTGGAGCACACACACTCTCACACACACACACACACACACACACACACACACACACCTCATCACTGTTATTATGTTTGAGCAGCATGACGTCATCCAGACTGACACCTCACCTGTGATAGGCTACTGATCAGTTCATGTCAAGAAGGCTATTGATTATTGTAACTTTTATGCAGTAATTTATTTAAAGGGATAGTTCAACATTTTTTTTTGCAAATTGGCCCATTGCCATAATCATAATCCCTATAGTCATAGCAGTAGGTTCGTTACCTTTAATTGTCGGTGCAAGCTGTTTTTAGAACGGTGGAGCAGAGCCGTGAGCTGCTCAGAGCTACGCTACAGAGGAGGCTCATTATGGGATTTCTTGGTTTCCCTCATCATCAAACTCATCAAATACACAATCCAACAACTCCACAACGCTCTGGTGGACAAGTTGTGAGCTGCACATTCACCACGCTATGAGATAATAACACAACGTTACCACACAGAGTTGTTTTAGAGGGAAATGCAGAGACTGTTGCTGAAAAACTGTCCCTGAAGGCAACGTGCATCAGCGGTTTTGCATGAATTTCCCTCTAAAACAACTCTGTCTGGTAACGTTGTGTTATTATCTCATAGCGTGGTGAATGTGCAGCTCACAACTTGTCCACCAGAGTGTTGTGTTGTGGAGTTGTTGGATTGTGTATTTGATGAGTTTGATGATGAGGGAAACCAAGAAATCCCATAATGAGCCTCCGTAGCGTAGCTCTGAGCAGCTCACGGCTCTGCTCCGCCGTTCTAAAAATAACTTGCACCGACAATTAAAGGTAACGAACCTACTGCTATGACTATAGGGAGTATGGCAATGGGCCAATTTGCCAAAATGTTGAACTATCCCCTTTTAAAAAAAAGAAACTAAATAGAATCATTCAGTGGTTTCCAGCTGCTCACCACTGACCAGCACCGAGAGCGTCTCGCAGCATGATGAAGAGGAGGAGGAGGAGGAGGAGAGGCCACTCACATCTACAGACACAACAACAACAGCATGGACAATGTCAGTTCTGTCTGTTCTGAGGCTTTTATTTTGAAAGTGTGATGGAAAAGTGATGCAACTAATCAATATTTTATATTTATATTAGTGAGTAAGAATTCTAACATTCTGTTTCTGTATCGTTCAGGTACTTTGGCCTGAACTGATCCAGACTGGACTGAACACGAGTGAACTAATCCAGACTTAAAGGGATAGTTCACCCCAGAATTCAAATTTCACTCATTATCTACTCCCCCTCACGTGGACTAAGGGCTGGGAGAAGTTTCAGAGTCCTCCGTGGCTTCTCTGAGTTACAGCGGGGCACCGTGCAGCACTGCATGTCCATATGACGTTTGTGAACGGAGCTCACTTTTCCTCATCCAAAAAGACACACCAAAAAACATCCAAATACCTCCATAGTGCTCGTCTGTAATGTCCGACTTGTATTGAAGACATGGTTGGTTGTCATGTCAACATGGACTCTGATCAGATTATG
>NC_140910.1:31646450-31661450 GCF_045865225.1 Trachurus japonicus
TATGATTGACTGATTTTTTTTTGAAGAGGAACCAGCTGTGCAACAAACACATGATTGAGGACGGTGCAGTGACTGAAGTGGCCACAGAGAGGCAGCACACACTCACACACACTCACACACACACACACACACACACACACACTGAGCCTTTAGCCTGGTCCGTCACTTCACTGTGTCCCCAAAAAGTAATTAGTTATAGTTACTAGTTAGTTTCCTCAAAAACATGAATGAACATTACTACATGATTTAAAAAATTTACTACAAGGAAACTAACTATTGCTTTACTTTTTTATAAAATGCTCAAATATGTCAAATTTCTTCCTGTTTATCTAACTACTGCACCAAACAACTCACTCGGTATTCCTCCACACAGACAGGGTCCAGGATGCGCTGTATCACTCCGCCTTTTTCAGTTGGTTAGTTCCAGATAAACTGATTTTTCCGATGAGTTGATGACCTGAAAAAAAAACATGTGTAGCTATATAACGTCCTACCTACACTTTAACGGGTGTATTATTATTTTGTGACGGGACTTCTTGAGTCAAGGAACGGCGCATTTTACACTAAAACACTACTCATAACTCAGTGAAATGTTGTCCGTATATAGCTATTACATTAAAGGAAACATACTATGCCCCTTTTTCACACATTAAAATAGTTCCCAGGTGTCTTAAAGACGTGTCTGTGACATGCTTTGGTCAAAATCCCCCAAAGATCAAACATCACAGCTCTTTTCATCCTCTCAAAACAGCCCTGTTCAGAACGGCTGCTTTCAATGACTGTCCCTTTAAATGCAAAGGAGCCACGGCTTGTACTCACAGGTAGGAGTGGTATTATGCAATTTTGAAAACATCATTGGACGCCAACTGAGGGAACAGCTGGTAAAACCACATCGATTTCAACCTCAGGGGGATGAAAGTTACTGATTTATTTGGTCAATTCTCACATTTTGGAAGCTGCAATATGATATTTCCATAACATGTTCCCTTTAACTATTTGAATAATGTTTCAGTTTGCACATGCACAATTTGCACACTATTTATTTATTTACTATTATACATATTGCACCCATGCATCATACCTCCTTTTCTCTTCTCTTATCTCTTTTATTACTACTGTTGCTGTCATTGTTGTTGTATTATTGTTGCTTTTAATTGCTTACTTTTATACCTAGTTTTTATAATTACTGGCGTTTTGTTTTGTGATGTGGACAGCAAAGTAAGATTTCATTGTCAGGGAAACTCACCTTTCCACTGTACAAATGACAATGAACACTTTTGAACTTGAACTTTGAACATACAAAAGTACATGATTAAAATGATCCATAATTTGTATCATAACTGCATTTGTGACGTTCATAACAAACCAAATTGTTTGAAAATCGGTCAAAAACTGATCGAGTTCTGGTTATTTTAGTAGAACATGCACCAGAGGCTCTGAGGGGGCGAGCGAATGGAGCCAAGATGGCGGCCGTCCGATCTGTTTCCTCATTTCCTCTCTTTCCCATTTTTCCTACATCATGTCTTCCTTTTCTTTTCTCTCATGTGCTCCTCTCGTTCATCTCTAATTTCCTTCCCTGTGCTGATGTTTCCTTCTTTTATTTTTCTTTCCTTCTTCGTCTTCCTCCTCGTCCCGTGTGTGTGTCACGTGACCCCGTCTCAGACACAGACTGTGTGTGTGTGTGTGTTTCTATTTCTGTCTTTATTAAGCAACTAACGAACCAACATTCAGGAGTTAACAGACCGACACAGTTCACACTCTGATTACAAACACAGATTAATTAATGGATTAATTAATTGATCAGAGGACGGAACTTGGGAGGGGCGTGGTCTCCATGGAAACAAGTGTCTTATCTCTGCGGAAGCTCGTTGCTGCCAAAAATTCAAGAAGAGATTAAATGTTTGCATTCCTAAAACGTGAAATTTCTTTCTTTTTTTAAGGTTTTGAACACGACAAATTTTTCTTGAGCATCAGACGTGGATGTGATGACGTCATCACCTCGACCTGATGAAGACCATGCAAAGCGACTGAAAGCGACAGGGCTTTTATTTTGAAATTTAATCCTGAGGCACAGTTTGTGACTAAATTTTTAGCGGCAACGAGCTTCCGTAGAGAAAACAAAACAAAACTGGGACAGATATAAACAAAAAAAAAGTCGACTACACACACACACACACACACACACATACACACACACACACACACATACATACACACACGTCGCTATGGCAACAACAGACAGGAAGTAGAAAATACATTCTGACCAATGGCAACTACAACACAGTTAAGCTTCTTCTTTTTTTGTTCTTTTTTTTTTTACAAACAGGTCAAACACACGTAAACTCAGAGCTCAGGTGCTTCTCACACTCAGCAGACGTATTGATTAGTTGATTGATTGATTATCAGTTTTAAAGGTTAAAGGGATATTTCAACATTTTTTGGCAAATTCTCCTATCGCCATAATCCCTGCTGTAGTCTTAGCTGTAGGTTCATTACCTTTAATTTTCGGTGCATGTTGTTTTGAGATCGGCGGGGCAGCTATTCTGTCATGAAACTAATCAAATACACAATCCAACAACTCCAAAACGCTCTGGTGGACAAGTTGTGACCTGCACATTCACCACGCTATGAGATAATAACACAACGTTACCACACAGAGTTGTTTTAGAGGGAAATGCAGAGACTGATGATGAAAAACTGTCCCTGAAGGCAACGTGCATCAGCTGGTTTTGCATGAATTTCCCTCTAAAACAACTCTGTGTGGTAACGTTGTGTTATTATCTCATAGCGTGGTGAATGTGCAGGTCACAACTTGTCCACCAGAGCGTTGTGGAGTTGTTGGATTGTGTATTTGATGAGTTTGATGATGAGGGAAACCAAAGAAATCCCATAATGAGCCTCCTCTGTAGCGTAGCTCTGAGCAGCTCACGGCTCTGCTCCGCCGTTCTAAAAAATAGCTTGCACCGACAATTAAAGGTAACGAACCTACTGCTATGACTATAGGGATTATGGCAATGGGCCAATTTGCCAAAATGTTGAACCATCCCTTTGAAACTGGCGGACTGCGTTCATGACACCTGTGTGAAAGTGGGAAATTACAACAACATACATCAAGGTGATGACAGGAAGACACCGGCGAGTGTAGCGAGTGAGAGAACTGAGAGAAGCACCGGAGCTCTGAGTCGCACGGCGTCTCCACATGTGAGGAGGTTTTTTTACACTGAAGTGAAGGAAAACAAAACAAAACAAAACAAAACAAAACAAAACAAAACAAAACAAAACAAAACAAAACGTCATGAATTAATTTGCATCTTAAATATTTGACGGCTGAGTTTAAGGTTCTACAGGTTCTAGTTGATCTTAGAGGGTCAGTACAAAGTCCACTTCTTCTTCTTCTTCTTCTTCTTCTTCTTCTTCTTCTTCTTCTACCAGCGTCAGTGACCTTCTGTGAGGCTCCGGGGTCCTGATCGAACCCGGACCGCCGTGGATCCACCTTAAAGGGATAGTTCAACATTTTGGCAAATTGGCCCATTGCCATAATAATCCCTATAGTCATAGCAGTAGGTTCGTTACCTTTAATTGTTGTTGGTGCAAGCTGTTTTTAGAACGGCGGAGCAGAGCCGTGAGCTGCTCAGCGCTACGCTGCGGAGGCTCATTATGGGATTTCTTTGGTTTCCCTCATCAAACTCATCAATCCAACAACTCCACAACGCTCTGGCGGACAAGTTGTGAGCTGCACATTCACCACGCTATGAGATAATAACAGAACGTTACCACACAGAGTTGTTTTAGAGGGAAATGCAGAGACTGTTGATGAAAAACTGTCCCTGAAGGCAACGCACATCAGCGGTTTTGCATGAATTTCCCTCTAAAACAACTCTGTGTGGTAACGTTGTGTTATTATCTCATAGCGTGGTGAATGTGCAGGTCACAACTTGTCCACCAGAGCGTTGTGGAGTTGTTGGATTGTGTAATTGATGAGTTTGATGAGGAAGAAATCCCATGAGCCTCCGTAGCATAGCTCTGAGCAGCTCACGACTCTGCTCCGCCGTTCTAAAAACACCTTGCACCGATAATTAAAGGTAACAAACCTACTGCTATGACTATAGGGATTATGGCAATGGGCCAATTTGCCAAAATGTTGAACTATTGAACTATCCCTTTATATAACGTGTGCAACCTGAAGTGAGGGGGTCAGAGGTCAGAGGTCATGAGCCGGCTGAGCCTCCTGCAGGTGTGTTGGTGGTGTGTGTGTGTGGTGTGTGACCTCCTCTACCTGAGGGTCCGACTGGTTCCAGTTTAACCATAATAATAAGTGCTGTGAGTCCCGATCCCGATCCGCTGAAGGTTCGGATCGGTTTTTCTGTGACGACGACGACGACGAAACCACGTGGCGGCGCCGTTCGCTCACACCTGTTTGAGTACAAACTCTCCGTCCTATAATAACGCCGTGCAGTGCATCCTTTTCTCCCTATTACGACTCGTTTCAACGGTTGGTTGGTTGGTTGGTTGGTTGGTTGGTCGGAGCGTTTTGTTTAGAAACGCTTTAGGACGACGAGGCGACGTTCACCGAGGACGACGCCACCGTGGTCTCCCCCCTCGGCGAGTACTCCACCTCCTCCTTGTTGGGGTGGGAGGAGTTGTCCGACTTGCTGCGGCTGAACTCGGCGCCGACGATCGGGTGGCCGTGGCCCGCCGCCGCGAACTTGCCCCTGGGCCGCAGCCAGGCGGTGCAGCAGAGCAGCGTCTTCAGGAAGGCGCGGCGCATCTCGTTGCTGGTCAGCGTGTAGATGAGCGGGTTCATGGCCGAGTTGAGGACGGCGAGCGCCAAGAACCACTCGGCCTTGTAGAGGATCGGGCACCCTTGGGTCTCGCACGCCACGTCCAGCAGCAGCAGGATGAAGAGCGGCGCCCAGCACGCGATGAAGCAGCTCAGCACGATGATGACGGTCTTCAGCAGCGCCATCGACTTCTCCGAGCTCTTGCTGCCGCCGCTGTTTGCACCGCCGCTGCTGCCGGTGGTGTTGCTGCGGCCGTTGTTGGTTTTGGCCTTGCGGAAGACGAGCTTGCGGCTGCGCGTGCGGACGAGCGCGTAGATGCGGGCGTAGAGCACGACGATGGCCATGAGGATGATGCTGAACACGGTGGTGCAGAACAGGATGTAGGCCTTGTGGTAGAGCGGCAGCACCGTGGAGCAGCGCGCCATGCTCCGGATGCAGTTCCAGCCCATCACCGGCAGCCCGCCCAGCACCGCCGCGACCATCCACACGGCGCTGATGAGCAGGAAGACGCGGCACGTGTTCCCGTTGTTGTGCAGCTTCATCTTCAGCATGGTGAGGTGGCGCTCGATGGCGATGGCCAGCAGGCTGAACACCGACGCCGCCAGCGCCACGAACATGCTGCCCTCGCGGAAGAACCACTGCGTCGGCGTCAGCTTGTAGGTGTTGGCGCCCGACAGCAGGATGTTGGCGGTGTAGACGACGCCCGCCAGCAGGTCGGACAGCGCCAGGTTGCCGATGAAGTAGTACATGGGCTTGTGGAACTTCTTGGTCCGCCAGATGGTCGTCAGCACCAGGACGTTCTCCAGGATGATGAAGCAGCACACCACGATGAAGACCACCGAGTCGGCCTTCAGGCCCGAGTCCCGCTCCGTCTTGCGGAACTTGCCGGTGTAGTTGTAGTGTTTGGCGATCAGGTCGGAGTAGCTGAGTGGCTCGGCCATGGCTGCTGCTGCTGCTGTGGCTGCAGCTGCTGTGGCTGTGACAGTCCAGCAGGGGGCGCTACGTCCTCACTCACGCTCAGGTCCTCCTCATGTCAGGAAGTAGCTGTGGCGAGGAGCGGAGAGTGAGAGGGTCCGGCTGCTGGACGGGGACATGGTCCTGCACAGAGAGAGACACAGACAGAGAGTTAGAGACTGGGAAAAAGTCCAGGAAAAAAAAAAAACCCAAAAAAACAGAGCCAGAGAGGTAACCCTTTAAGTTACAGGCCGTTCATTACGTGATAATCTCAAGAAATAACCAAGAAATAACAGTTAATTGCCTCATAATGTCTAGAAATAACCAAGAAATAACAGTTAATTGCGTCATAATGTGAAGAAATAACAGTTAATTGCGTCATAATGCCAAGAAATAACAGTTAATTGTATCATAATGTCAAGAAATAACCCAGAAATTACAGTTAATTGCATCATAATGTCAAGAAATACCCAAAAATAACAGTTAATTGAGTCATAATGTCTAGAAATAACCAAAAATAACAGTTAATTGCATCATAATGTCAAGAAATAACCAAAAATAACAGTTAATTGCGTCATAATGTCTAGAAATAACCAAGAAATAACAGTTAATTGCGTCATAATGTGAAGAAATAACAGTTAATTGCGTCATAATGTCAAGAAATAACAGTTAATTGTATCATAATGTCAAGAAATAACCCAGAAATTACAGTTAATTGCATCATAATGTCAAGAAATACCCAAAAATAACAGTTAATTGAGTCATAATGTCTAGAAATAACCAAAAATAACAGTTAATTGCATCATAATGTCTAGAAATAACCAAGAAATAACAGTCAATTGCATCATAATGTCTAGAAATAACCAAAAATAACAGTTAATTGCATCATAATGTCTAGAAATAACCAAGAAATAACAGTTAATTGCGTCATAATGTCAAGAAATACTCAAGAAATAACAGTTAATTGAGTCATAATGTCAAGAAATAACCAAGAAATAACAGTTATTGCGTCATAATGTCAAGAAATAACCAAGAAATAACAGTTAATTGCGTCATAATGTCAAGAAATACTCAAGAAATAACAGTTAATTGCATCATAATGTCTAGAAAAAGCCAAGAAATAACAGTCAATTGCGTCATAATGTCAAGAAATAACTGAGAAATAACAGTTAACTGAGTCATAATGTCTAGAAATAACTGAGAAATAACAGTTCATTGCATCATAATGTCAAGAAATAACCAAAAAATAAAGGTCCATTTCATAGTTGTTGAGAAACATAGCCAAGAAATAGCCTAAAGATTGATTGCTTAGTAATTATGGTCAATTCCAAGGACTCTGGTCATTCCCCCAAAAAATTCAAAGCATGAAAAGCATGTGTAATCTTTTTCCTTTAAGAAAAAACATGACTTTAGCCTCCTACTATGAAACTGACCCTTATTTCTAGGCTCTCTCTGGACATTAGCTACTACGCAGTTAATTGTTATTTCTTGGCTGTTTCTTGACATTATTAGTTACGTAATTAACGGTCTGTAACTTAAAGGGTTACCCCCCCCCCCCCCCCCCCCAACAAATTAATATTCACAAACCACACAGAACTCACAGCACGGACAGTGAACGCAGCACGGCGTCTCTTCTATAGCCTACTACACCATCTCACTGATCTGATCCGACACCTTATTCACTGCACTTTAGTCATTTTCATCCGAATAAATGAAATAAATGGAAATAAATGAAATAAATAAATAAATAAAGCGTCGCTCGCTGCTGTTTTTCCCCTCGACGCTTTTCCAAGAGTCCGATTCCCTCATTCCACTGTCCTGTCCTGTCCCACGGTCCTGCTGTGGACTCAGATTTAGTCTTTTATTATGGAGATATAACCAGAAACCTCGTAGGCTATCTCCTTCTGCAGATTCACTTTCACCAACCATCACTGACTTTTTCCTTCTTTCTTTCTTTCTTTCTTTCTTTCTTTCTTTCTTTTTAAATGACAAACTCGTGCTTGTTCCCGTTAAACGGCTCGGTTCTGAGTCTATAAACCCGTTAATACTAAACCCACTCACCGTCTCTCCACTGTCCTAGAGCTGTTCTCTCTGAACTCGGTCTGATTTGGTATCGATAATAAAACCTTTAAATTAAAAACTCTGACGTCACCTCGGTCGGTTTTTAAACTCGCAATAAAAAAAAAAGAAATCTGACTCTGACCATTATTGTTTTTTCACATCTAAACCGGATCAATCGGATCAACCAAGACACACGGATTCTCTTTCATCAAAAGTTTGTTTCTGTTATTAACAATAAAAAACGGTTTAAATCCAGATCTAAGAAGTTTTTATTTATTTATATATATTCTTTTTTTTTTACCTTGAAGCGGAGTCCGGAGGAAAAGAGTCCGACAGCGAGCGGGACAGAGCGAGACACACACACACACACACACACACACACACACACACACACACACACACACACACACACACGCACACACAGGAGGAGGAGGAGGGGGATGAGGATGGAGGTGCTGCCCTCCTCCTGATCTCCTCATTGTGTTTTTTTTCCTCATGAAAACTGATCAGATCGATGCTGAAACTAATAAATATATAAACACATAACAACAAATATTCACTTTTACACTGACAAAGTTTAATTTACAGTGTTCATTGATTTTATTCTGGATATCTGCAATTCTGGTAACTAAGGGTCCCTTAAAGCAGATATCAGTGGAATGTTTTTGTTAATATAAGTCCTAAATAGTCCTATTTTCCGTCAGCAATCACTTACATGAAGTATTTCAGCCTAAACACGAGTCTCTCCGTCACTCTGCTCTGCTGTAACCCGAGGAGAAAATTTTCCTTGTGGGATACAAGTGTTATCCAATGAGGGGAGAGAACGGCATGAAGGGCTGTGTGTGCAGCCAAGGGATGCGCGTGAATGTGGTGACGTAGCACGAGGACCAATTGATGCCTGACAAGGGCGGGGGCTGCTAACTCATGGTGCGTTCAAGGAAACTCGTACTTTGTGTTTTTCCTTCCTGTGAAGTCATACCAGTTCGATCTGGTACGAGTTCACGGGTCGGAAGTTACGAGTGGCCGTTATAGGGAACTTTCACAGACAACAGGACGGTAAAAACACGAGCTACGGGTTACCTGGAACGCTACCAAGTCGTAGTTGTGACTTGAAGCTGTAACTTACGGTTTCAAAAGCCTGCCTTGAACACAGCATTAGCCGAAACGGCCGTGCCACTGTTATCTGCTTTAATTAACGTTAGTTAGTACATTATTAAGCATTAATATATAAACTAATGTGTTCATTAATGCTGAGTAATGCATACATAATGATAACTAAATACATTATTCAACTTTTATTATTACTTAATAATTTTATAACTAACTTTGAGTAGTAAACATGAATTAACTGCTTACTAATAGGCTACATTAATTAATGTATTTCCTAATCCTAAGTAGCTAATACATAATAATGATTAATATATCTGTAAACAGTTAATTAATGCTTAATAATGTACTAACTAACGTTAATTAAGGGATCCTTATTGTAAAGTGTTACCGATTAATTAAAAAATAATTTAATAAAATCCTGTTTCTGCTCCGTGCTTTTATTTTCCTGACAGTTCAGCTGCTGCCCTTTCAGATTAAAAGTCTAGATGGTGACAGTGACATCACAGCAGGACGTGATGACATCATCATGAATGAGGTAAGGTGCATTCTGGGATAACAGCCCTGTTATGTGGTGATGATGTCATACAGGTGAACTCCAGTGCATCACCGTGGTAACAGTGGTGCCCAGGTGACCTCTGACCTGGACACTGGACATGAGGTCACGATGATTTCAGAACAAACTGGGAGGCTGGGAACTCACTGGAACAGACTGGAAATAAACTGGGAACAGTCTGGGAATAAACTGGGAAGAGACTGGGGACAAACTGGGAATAAACTGGAAACAAACAGAGAACAGACTGGGAATAAACCGCGAACCGACTAGGGAACAGACTGGTAATAGATTGGGAACAGACTGGGAATAAACTGGGAAAAGACTTGGAATAAACTGTGAACAGACTGGGAACCGACTGGGGAACAGACTGGGAATAGATTGGGAACAGACTGGGAATAGATTGGGAACAGACTGGGAACAAACTGGAGACAAACTAGGAACAGACTGGGAACAAACTGGGAACAGACTGGGGGACAGTCTGGGGAACAGACTGGGAACAGACTGTGAACAAACTGGGGAACAGACTGGGAATAGACTGGGAATAAACTGGGAAAAGACTGGGAATAAACTGGAAACAAACAGAGAACAGACTTGGAATAAACTGAACAGACTGGGAACCGACTGGGGAACAGACTGGAAATAGATTGGGAACAGACTGGGAACAAACTGGGAATAGATTGGGGAACAGACTGGGGACAGACTGGGAACAGACTGGGAATCGATTGGGGAACAGACTGGGAACAGACTGGGCATAGACTGGAAACAATCTGGGGAACAGACTGGGAATAGATTGGGAACAGACTGGGAACAAACTGGGAATAGATTGGGGAACAGTCTGAGAACAGACAGGGAATAAACTGGAAACAAACAGAAAACAGACTGGGAATAAACCGTGAACCGACTAGGGAACAGACTGGTAATAGATTGGGAACAGACTGGGAATAGACTGGGAACAAACTGGGAAAAGACTGGGAATAAACTGGAAACAAACAGAGAACAGACTGGGAATAAACTGTGAACAGACTGGGAACCGACTGGGGAACAGACTGGGAATAGATTGGGAACAGACTGGGAACAAACTGGGAATAGATTGGGGAACAGTCTGAGAACAGACTGGGAATAAACCGCGAACCGACTAGGGAACAGACTGGTAATAGATTGGGAACAGACTGGGAACAAACTGGAGACAAACTAGGAACAGACTGGGATTAAACTGGAAACAGACTGGGGGACAGTCTGGGGAACAGACTGGGAATAGACTGGGAACAGACTGAACAAACTGGGGAACAGACTGGGAATAGACTGGGGAAAAGACTGGGAATAAACTGGAAACAAACAGAGAACAGACTTGGAATAAACTGTGAACAGACTGGGAACCGACTGGGGAACAGACTGGGGACAGACTGGGAATAAACTGGGAACAGACTGGGAACAGACTGGGGAACAGACTGGGAATAAACTGGGAACAGACTGGGAACAAACTGGAAAAAGACTGGGAACAGACTGGGAATAAACTGGAAACAAACAGAGAACGGACTGGGATTAAACTGGGAACAGACTGGGAATAGACTGGGAATAAACTGATCCTGAATCGGGTCCTTAACCCTTTTATTTATTTATTTTATTTAACCTTAAACTGGGAATAGTCTGGGGAACAGAGTGGGAACAAACTGGAAATAGACTGAGAACAGACGGAGAACAAACTGGGAACAGACTGGGAACAAACTGGGAACAGACTGGGAATAGATTGGGAACAGACTGGGGAATAAACTGGGGACAAACTGGGAACAAACTGGGAACAGACCGGAAACATACTGGGTACAAACTGGGAATAGAGTGGGAACAAACTGGAAACAGACTGGAAACAAACCGAGAACAGACTGGGATTAAACTGGGAACAGACTGGGAACAAACTGGGAATAGAGTGGAAACAGACTGGGATTAAACTGGGAACAGACTGGGAACAAACTGGGAATAGAGTGGAAACAAACAGAGAACAGACTGGGAATAAACTGGGAACAGACTGGGAATAAACTGGAAACAAACAGAGAACAGACTGGGATTAAACTGGGAACCGACTGGGGAACCGACTGGGAATAGATTCGGAAGAGACTGGGAATAGATTGGGGAGCAGACTGGGAATAGACTGTGAACAAACAGAGAACAGACTGGGAATAAACTGGGAATAGAGTGGGAACAAACTGGGGACAGACTGGGAACAAACTGGGAATAGATTGAGAACAGACAGGGAATAGACTGCGAACAAACTGGGGACAAACTGGGAATAGATTGAGGAACAGACTGGTAACAGACTGGGAACAAACTGGTGGCAGACTGGGAACAGACTGGGGATCGATTGGGGAATAGACTGGGAACAGACTAGGAATAAACTGGAAACAAACAGAGAACAGACTGGGATTAAACTGGGAATTGACTGGGGACAGACTGGGGAACAGACTGGGAATAGAGTGGGAACAGACTGGGAATAAACTGGGAACAGACTGGGGAACAGTCTGAGGAACAGACTCGGAATAGACTGGGAACAGACTGTGAACAAACTGGGGAACAGACTGGGAATAGACTGGGAATAGACTGGGAATAAACTGGGAAAAGACTGGGAATAAACTGGAAACAAACAGAGAACAGACTGGAATTAAACTGGGAACAGACTGGGAATAGAGTGGGAACAGACTGGGGAACAGACTGGGAATAGATTGAGGAACAGACTGGGAACAAACTGGGAGAAGACTGGGAACAAACTGGGGACAGACTGGGAATCGATTGGGGAACAGACTGGGCACAGACCGGAAACAAACTGGGGAACAGACTGGGAATAAACTGGGAACAAACAGAGAACAGACTGGGATTAAACTGGGAACAGACTCGGAATAGATTGGGGAACAGACTGGGAATAGACTGAGAACAGACTGGGAAAAGAGTGGGAATAAACTGGAAACAAACAGAGAACAGACTGGGAATAAACTGGGAACAGACTGGGAACTAACTGGGGACAGACTGGGATTAAACTGGGAACAGACTGGGGAACAGAGTGGGAACAAACTGGGAATAGAGTGGAAACAGACTGGGGACAAACTGGGAATAGAGTGGGAACAGACTGGGAACAGACTGGAAACAAACAGAGAACAGACTGGGAATAAACTGGAAACAAACAGAGAACAGACTGGGAATGAACTGTGAACAGACTGGGAACCGACTGGGGAACAGACTGTGAATAGATTGGGGAACGGACTGGGAACAGACTGGGAATAAACTGGAAACAGACTGAGATTAAACTGGGAACAGTCTGGGGAACAGAGTGGGAACAAACTGGGAACAGACTGGGGACAAACTGAGGAACAGACTGGGAACTAACTGGGGAACAGACTGGGAACTAACTGGAAACAGAGTGGGAACAAACTGGGAAACAGACTAGGGAACAGACCATCAACTTTTCCCTCTGTGCTGAGCTCACACTGGGAATCGATGAACATTACAGTGGAGCAGCAGTGGGATGTTTCTGTGTTTCTGGAAGTTTACCAGTGATGAACTGGGAGCGTAGTGGGAGCGGAGGAAGCTACTGGTGTGGGACATGTGAGCGGTCGGTTTCCTGTTCGCTGCTCCGAGAAAACAGAGCTGGGATGAACAGAGAGGGTTTTTAGTGAGGGGAGAGGGGGGTTGTGGGTAACAAAGGCCTCTTTCCACGGAGCGCCGACTGTATTCAGGCTCCGCATAGCTGAGTGTCACCATGGCGACGGCTGGAGGGAAACAGGGAACCGGAGAGAGGAGAAGAACCACAAGGAGCTGCAGACGCCAACATCAGCTCCACATAAACCAGATCCCAGCCACAGTCCAGGTCCTGAACCCTGATCATGAACCACTGATCCTGGACCCGGTTCAGGATCAGTGGTTCAGGACCTGGAAAAGGACCTGGAAAAAGACCTGGAAAAAGACTGGGAACAGACTGGGAATAAACTGGAAACAAACAGAGAACAGAGTGGTAACAGACTGGGGACAAACTGGGAATAGAGTGGGAACAAACTGGGAATAGAGTGGTAACAGACTGGGAACAAACTGGGAATAGAGTGGGAACAGACTGGGGCCAAACTGGGAATAGAGTGGGAACAAACTGGGGACAAACTGGGAATAGAGTGGGAACAAACTGGGGAACAGACTGGGAATAGAGTGGGAACAGACTGGGGAACAAACTGGGAATAGAGTGGGAACAGACTGGGAACAAACTGGGGACAAACTGGGAACAGACTGGGAATCGATTAGGGAACAGACTGGGAATCGATTAGGGAACAGACTGGGAATAAACTGGAAACAAACAGAGAACAGACTGGGATTAAACTGAGAACAAACTGGGGAACAGACTGGGAATCGATTTGGGGAACAGACTGGGAATAAACTGGAAAAAAGACTGGGAATAAACTGGAAACAAACAGAGAACAGACTGGGATTAAACTGGGAACAGACTTGGAAACAGTGTGGGGAACAGACTGGGGACAAACTGGGAATAGAGTGGGAACAGACTGGGAACAAACTACGAATAGAGTGGGAACAGACTGGGGAACAAACTGGGAATAGAGTGGGAACAGACTGGGGAACAGACTGGGGACAGAGTGGGAACAGACTGGGAACAGAGTGGGAACAAACTGGGAATAGAGTGGGAACAGACTGGGAACAAACTGGGGACAAACTGGGAACAGACTGGGAATCGATTAGGGAACAGACTGGGAATTGATTAGGGAACAGACTGGGAATAAACTGGAAACAAACAGAGAACAGACTGGGATTAAACTGAGAACAGACTGGGAATAGACTGGGAATAAACTGATCCTGAGCCCTGGTCCTTAACCCTTTTATTATTTTTTTTATTTAACCTTTATTTAACCAGGCGAGCAAATTAAGAACAAAATTCTTATTTTCAAGTGCAGCCTGACGGGGAAGGGGGAGGGGAGTGCTAAAAGTGAAAACAAGGTTATTTAAATTACACTTAGAAAAGTTCAATATAATACAACACAATACAATACAATACAATACAATAAAACAGTTAAAGCAGAAGTAAGCGATCCGGTGGTTTTGGCTAACTTCCTGTCAGCAGATGGAGTTAGCAGTCCCCGCCCTCGTCCCTTCGTCACCACATTCAGGCGCATCCCTTGGCTGCACACACAGAGAGGACCGCCCCTTTATGCCGTTCTCTCTCCTCATTGGATAAAGGTTGTAGGATACAAGGAAAGTTTTCTCCTGGGCTTACAGCAGAGCAGAGTGACTGACAGACCCGTGTTTCAGACCAAACACTCTATAGAAGTGATTGCTGTCGGAAGATACAACTATTTAAGACTTATATTAACACAAACATTCACCTTACTTCTGCTTTAATCGATAGGGCATGACAAGAGGCCTATTTAGCAAGTGCAGGAGTCGACTGTGATTTGTAGCAGATTTTGTTTTAAGACAGAGAGAGAGGTGAAGACAGAAAGTTTAAGGGTGTTTTGTAGGGTGTTCCAGTCAAAGACCCGGGTCCTGAACCCTGGTCCT
>NC_140910.1:31663950-31686450 GCF_045865225.1 Trachurus japonicus
GGGGTCGCCTGAAATGTCTAGTAATTGAAGAAAAAAATAAGTATTTTTTTAAAACTAATTATTCTTCTTCTTAAAATTATGATTAAAAACACCACACACAATATTGAGTTTACAACTGTACACTTTCACTTTCTTGAATATAAATCGAGTTCAAATAAAATGCAGCATTTAAAAATATGATCTGAGCTGGCACATCTTGATTGACAGCTGCGGTCACGTGACTGCATAGATCCCGGCCGGGGCGTAGACTGTAAAAAGAATGGACGTAGCGTCCGTGACGTCACCCATTGGTTTTGGGGAGTCGTTTTTGTGACTCCAATATGGCGGCCTGAACAGCGCCATGTTGGATTGGCCGGCCGAGAACCCGCCCACTGGCCTCGAAGCAGCTGTCCACGGAGCTGCTCGGACCTGTCACTCAACATTTCCGCGCCCTGATTGGCCAGAATTTTAACCTAATAACAGTAAAACTGTAGAGTCAAAAAAAAATCCCCCCCCCTCAGAGTGTGTGCGGGGTAGAAACTATCGATTGAGACCAAAAAACTTTCTGACACCAGGCTTTTAACATGTTTATTGAGGATGTAAAGTCGGCTATTTTAACATGGGGGCCCCCAGAGGAAGAAGAGGGGATTGCAGTTTGTTGAACGCGGAAGTGACTTCACTTCTCAGACCGACAACTGCCCCCTTGGGCCGGGGTCACCAGAAACTTGTGATGTCAAAATGAGGTCATGAGCCAAAAAAGGTTGGGAACCCCTGCTGCAATGTGTGTTTGTTTCACAGTTTGAGTGTAAACGATCATCACCGACAGGGACAGAAACAGGAACTGGATTCAGACCTGGACCCTGGTCTCTGGTCTCTGGTCTCCCTCATGGAGGTGAAGCTGCTGCAGAGAGGAGGAGGAGGAGGAGGGAGAGGAGGAGGAGGAGAAGAGGAGGAGGAGAGGAGAGGAGGGAGAGGAGCAGGGTTAGGGTCTCTGAGCTCATTAGAGATGCAAAGCTGCAGCGGTGGAGCTGCAGAGCTGAATGAGGCGTCTTTGTCCTGTAATTGGAGAGAGAGAGAGAGAGAGAGAGAGAGAGAGAGAGAGAGAGAGAGAGAGAGATGGTTCTGGAGCCTCAATAGAGCCGGGCCTCAGAGACACACACACACACACACACACACACACACACACAGACACACACACACACACACACACACACACACAGAGACACACACACAGACACACACACACACACACACACCTCCCCTGTTGTGTAACCTGTTGCTTTAAGTTTTCAGGAAACGACAACGAGACTCTTCTGACTTTAAACTTCTCACCTGCTACGACACCACTTCACCTGTTCACTCAGCTGCCATCTTTTCATGTTGTCACCTTTTCATGTTGTCACCTTTTCATGTTTTCACCTTGTCCTAATGTTTTCATGTCTTTATGTTTTCATGTTTTCACTTTTTGTCCTCATGTCCTCAAGTCTTAATGACGTCATGTCCTCATACCTTCATGTTTTCGTGTCCTTGTGTCTTTGTTTTCACATCTTCATATCTTCATGTGTTCATGTCTTTATGTTTTCATGTATTCATGTCCTCACATCTTCGTTACTTCATGTCCTTACGTCTTCATATCCTCATGTGTTCATGTCTTTATATTTTCATGTATTCATGTCCTCACATCTTCGTTACTTCATGTCCTTACGTCTTCATATCCTCATGTGTTCATGTCTTTATATTTTCATGTCCTCATGTCTTCATATCTTCATGTCCTTATATCTTCATGTCTTCATGTCCTCATGTTTTCATATCTTCATGTCTTCATGTCCTCATGTTTTCATATCTTCATGTCTTCATGTCCTCATGTTTTCATATCTTCATGTCTTCATGTCCTCATGTTTTCATATCTTCGTTACTTCATGTCCTTACGTCTTCATATCCTCATGTGTTCATGTCTTCATGTCTTCATGTCTTCATCTTCATGTCTTCATGTCCTCATGTCTTCATGTCTTCATGTTTTCATGTCCTCATATCTTCATGTATTCATATCCTCATGTGTTCATGTGTTCATGTCTTCATGTCTTCATATCCTCATGTCCTAATATCTTTATGTTTTCATGTCCTCATGTCTTCATGTGTTCATGTCTTCATATCCTCATGTTTTCATATCTTCATGTCCTAATGTGTTCATGTCTTCATGTATTCATGTGTTCATGTCCTGCCCTGATGAAGCTGCAGCTTCACCAACATGGAGGTCGACCACAGCGTCCACAGACCCTCACCCCTCCATCTCCATGGCGACAGCAGCTGAGGCTGATGGGAGTTGTAGTGATTCTTGATGGAGGTGAGAACATGAATCTTCATCCAGACACTGATCTGGGGTCAGATTACGGCTCTGTGGTGTCAACACTTTAATCCAGTTTGATCCTGTTTGTGTGTGAAGGAACTCACAGCGACGTCGTGACCTCATGGAGTCACTCAGCTGTCTGTTTGGGTTCAGGAGGTTCTGCTAAAGGTTTTTAATCGTTTCGTCCACATGGAAACAGAGTTTTCAGCCTTAAAACTGTATTTTTGTTGAGTCCTTTACAGTGGTTTCCTGTTTACAGACATTTCTTGAAAGTATGTCGTGTTTACAGGGTTTTGTTTTGTTTTTGTCAATTTTTTATTCTATTTTTAGGAGAAAATATAAACTTACAAAAAATGGAGGGAAAAAAAAACACAGATTTGTGCGCTTATTGCAACAACACAGTGCGTTGGGGGAAATTATGATAAACCAATTGGATGAAAAACAAAACCACAACCCCAATCTCCCCTAATCTGGATCACTTAGGTTTGATCTGTGCTCACACCACACAATGAAACAGACTAATCCTGGATTCACACTGCAAAAACTCAAAATCTTACCAAGAATATTTGTCTTATTTCTAGTCAAAATGTCATTTCTAGTCAAAACAAATCTCAATATACTTGAAATAAGACTCATCACATTAAAGCAGAACTATGCAGGATTTGGGCTGTAATTATTGTGGCTCAGAGTCACTGTGATGGTTGAGTGACCTGTTATGAAGTGAATGGGGTCTAGGCCAATGCGCTCACCCCCCCCACTGGCTGAAAACCGCACTTGCAAGATCAGTCGTCCGTCTCGGTGTTACAAATCTCGTCAATGGATAGAAGTATCGCGAGAAACTGCCTTACAGCAGTACGAGATAAGAACGCATATGACGTCATGCATGTCACGCATCGTGATTGGTTTGAGTTCGGAAAGTCGGAGGAAACCATGGAAACATGAAATGTTTACTGATGAAGTTCAGCTTGTGGCTAACGGGGAGCTAATGCTAACACAGATACACACACTATGGGTCTTTTATAAGATAATGTAATACATCATGACACACACACACACACACCTTCGCGTTTTGGAACCTTTATTCCTGTGTGTGTATGTCTGTGTCTTTGTGCCTGTGTGTGGCTCTCCATGGTGTGGCTGTATTAGCGTTAGCTCCGTGTTAGCGTTAGCTCCGTGTTAGCGTTAGCTCGGTGTTAGCAGGGCTTAGCAAACAGCAGTAAACACAAGCACGTGTAGGGGGGGTGGAGGAGGTGGCGGCGGCGAGGTTTTACGACAGTGACATGTGCCTCCCAGAACTGTGGGGGAGCTCCGGAGAGGGAAAAAAAGAGAAACCAACGAAGGAGCGAGCTATTTCCGGCCGACTTGCAAAGTTCTGCTTTAAAAAGCAGATTGTTTTTAGACACTTTTACTTATTTCAAGCATATTTTTACTTGAAATAAGTAGAAAAATCTGATAGTGGAGCAAGTTTTTCTTTCTTATTACAAGCACAGAAAACTTGCTTTCACTGGCAGGTTTTTCTACTTATTTCAAGTGAAAATTTGTTTAAACAAGTGAAAATGATCTAAAAACAAGTTCATTTTTAGGTGATGAGTCTTATTTTAAAGCAGAAGTAAGCGATCTGGTCGTTTTGGCTAATGCTGCGTTCCAGGCAGGCTTTTGAAACCGTAATTTACAGCTTCAAGTCACAACCTACGACTTTGTAGCGTTCCAGGCAACCCACTCGTGTTTCTCCGACCTGTTTTACCTGTGAAAGTCACTATAACGACCACTCGTAACTTCCGACCCGTGAAGTCGTACCAGATCGAACTGGTACGACTTCACAGGTCGGAAAAACACGAGTTACGGGCTGCCTTGAACGCACCATAACAGTCCTCGTCCCTACGTCACCACATTCACAGCGTCCCTTGGCTGCACACACAGCCCTGCATGCCGTTCTCTCTCCTCATTGGATAAAGGTTGTAGGATACGAGAAAAGTTTTCTCCTGGGCTCAGAGCAGAGCAGAGGGACTGACAGACCCGTGTTTCGGTCCAAACACTCTATAGAAGTGATTGCTGTCGGAAGATATAACTATTTAAGACTTATATTAACACAAAAATATCGCTTACTTCTGCTTTAAGTGGAAAGAGATTAGTTTTGACTAGAAATGAGACATTTTGACAAGAAATACGACAAATATTCTTGGAAAGATTTTGAGTTTTTGCAGTGCACTGATGGGGTTTAGTGAAGCCTGGATTATCCCGGACCAGGACCAGGACCAGGACCAGGACCAGGACCAGGACCAGGATTAGAACCAGGACCAGGACCTGGACCAGGACCAGGACCAGGACTAGGACTTGAATGTGGACCTGGAGCTGAAGAGAAACAGTTAACAGATGAGTCGATTCTCTGGATGACTGGAGCCAAACAAACCCTGAAACAGCAACAAAAGACCACAACCCCCCCCCCAAACCCCCCCTCACCCCCTCCCTCATCCACACACACACACACACACACACACTCCCTCATCCACATCCCCCTACAGCGGAGGAGCCCATTATGTAACCCACCAACCATCCCAGTCATTAACTGGGTCCCAGTTAAAGGAGTGAAGGGTCTTTTTGGGGGGTTGTTGGGGGGGTTTAGGGGGGTGTGTGGGGGGGTCACGTGGTCCACGGAGGGTTGTTTACCACAACAAGGGGCGAAGAAGGGAGAAACAGACTGTGAAGAGGAGAGAGAGAGAGAGAGGAGAGAAGTTTTTCCCTCCGACTCATTCACAACTAAACTTCTTTCACACGCCAGGCTGCTGACCACTATCACCATGGTAACGAGAGACAGAGAGAGAGAGAGGAGGAGGAGAAGGGGATGGAAGAGGAGGAGGAGAAGGGGGTGGGGGGGGGGGGCAGCCACAAGAGGGCGACACTGAAAATATAAAACATAAATAAATAAATTCATATTATATATAAGCCTATGTGACACTTGTTCAACTCAAGAGCTTCAGTGGTTCTGATTGGTCCAACTACAACATAGAGAATTTATCTTTATGGCCGTGGTTACCGTATTATTGTTTGTTGGTACTTTTTTCTTTTCTTTTCTTTCATTCATATTATTATTATTTGTTATTATTAATTTTCCACTTCATTACAGTAATTCTTCAGAGTGATCATTGCCTGTGCCCCTCCATCTTTTTTCCCCCCAATAACATTTATAGCATCAGAGATAATTGATCCCAAGGGGTAGGAGCAAAAATATAGGCTACAATTTGAATATAGAAGTTAAAGAAAATAAACACAAGCCTATATACATCCAATGTTATATAAATGAACAAATAAATAGATAGATAGATAAATAAATACTAAAAAAAAAAAGAATAAATCGAGTAAACAGAATAAAATAGAAATAGAAAAGATAACTGGAGTTGTCTTTTGTTGTTGCTGTATCACCTGGAAGATCACTATGTAACTTCTAAACTAATAAATTAACTAATAAGTAATAAAATGAGTCTCTGTGGTTCAGCTTTATTTTTTATTTTTCACTTCATTACGTAATTCTTTAGAGTGATTATTGCCTGTGCCCCTCCAGGAGTAAGAATAATTTGAATATAGAGGACATAAGTTAAAGAAAACATACACTAGCCTATATACATCCAATTTTAGATAGATAGATAGATAGATAGATAGATAGATAGATAGGTAGGTAGGTAGGTAGATAGATAGATAGATAGATAGATAGATAGATAGATAGATAGATAGATAGATAGATAGATAGATAGATAGATAGATAGATAGATAGATAGATAGATAGATAGATAGAAAAAGAATAAATCGAGTAAACAGAATAAAATAGAAATAGAAAAGATAACTGGAGTTGTCTTTTGTTGTTGCTGTATCACCTGGAAGATCACTATGTAACTTCTAAACTAATAAATTAACTAATAAGTAATGAAATGAGTCTCTGTGGTTCAGCTCGGCTCAGATTCAAAAACACTATCTGCTTTATTATTTCACGATATGAAGATGAAATATGAAGTAAATGCTGCAGAGGAAAAACACATTAAATCACAGGTTTATGTAAAACGTGTACATACAGCCACTTTCACAAATGTTTCTTAAAAGCATCTCTACATGTATGACAGTCATTCTTTTCTTTTCTTTTTTAAATATAATAATATAATTATAAAAACCACTGCTGGGAATAAACATCGACATTATCCCACAAAAACTGATTTATAAACTCTTCCTGAGTTAAAATATTCTTGCTGTGTTGTTTAGGAATAAATATGAACATGTTTTCTTTGCATTAGCCTATTATTATTATTCAAGGTCTGAAAAGTAGTGACTAGTTTAGTCGTTAGCCAATAAAAGCTCTAAATGACAATATTTTTATTTCAGTTTTGGGAGAAATGTTGTCGGTAGTTGATAGAATTAAAAAAAAAAAAAAAAAGTATTTTATTTTACTCAAACACAGACCTATAAATAGTAAAACCAGAGAAACTGATCATTTTGGGAGTGGTGAGGTCTCTTAATTTTTTCCAGAGCTGTAGTTAGTTTGTTGTGTTTATGCCGAATTAAAGAGCTCGTCACGTGGTTTATAGAAATAGTTTGTATGATAAATTAATAACACAAAGAACCGGTCAGAATAAAGGTTTTTTACTAAATCATCAGTTTTCTCAATGGAGTTCCGCGGACACGTCGACGCATGCGCAGAACTAACTGACTGACTGTCGTAAACTGTAAACTACTTGACGGTAGAGCCGTATTCCAGTCCGTCCATCCAGGCTACACGTGAACACACCACAGTAACTTACATCCACAACAACAACAAGAAGAAGAAGTGACAGTAGTTGAGACCGGTTCGGTCCGGTTCTGGGGGTCCTGGTCCGGGTTCAGGATGCTGTATCTGGTGGGTCTGGGTCTGGGAGACGCCACCGACATCACGGTGAAGGGTCTGCGGGCCGTGAGGAGCTGCTCCCGGGTCTACCTGGAGGCCTACACCTCGGTGCTCACCGTGGGCAAGGAGGCGCTGGTGAGTCCGGTTCTGGTCCAGATAGAGTCCGGTTCTGGTCCGTACTCTAACTGGATAGATAGATAGATACAGCTCTGGAAAAAATAAAGAGACCACTCCAAAATGTTCTTGATAAATCAGCCTTATGAATGCATTATTTGTATGTTGATAACCCACTTTTTTTTTTAATTATTTTCTTTCTCTGGTGACTTTAAACATCAGTCCAGGGACAACAGATGCAAAATAGCCTTTTGGCTAATTCTGGCATGTTTACATTTGTTTAAATGTTTTTATTAATGTGCAATGTCCCTGATCCTTAAACCTTTAAATAAATAAATAAAAATAAAATCTCTATATGTAACTGTTAGGCAGCCATCGATTCCAGTGTCTATTGAACTCCAACACAAGTCTCACAACCTCACTCTACTTAGCTGATCACCTGAACCAAATCATAATTTAGATTATAAATAAATTTAAAAAAAAACACTGCTGCGATTAAAAATTGGGATTATTCCACCAATGTTGATTTCTAAACTCTTCCTAAGTTTAAAAAGTAGTGTTGTGTTGTTTTAAAATTGATTCATTATTGATTGATTTGATTTATTCGTCCATTCCACAAAACATAAACATACACAAACAAGTCAACATTTCATGATCAATATGGGCGAAAGGACGAAGGCAGAAGCAAAGCTTATTAATGCCTACAGAAAGAAAAATTACAATAACAAAACAAAACAAAATTTGTAGGAAGATTACACTCGAAGAGTAGAGTAAGTAAAGTGAATAGTATCAAAACAAAACAAGCAGAACCACCATTTAGTAATAATAATTAACTTACTTTATCCTAGTGTATGTAGAGTATCCTATTTATTCAATACATTGATTTTAAACATCCTTTTAAATTGGTTAATAGTTGTAGGCTACATGATTTTAATTAATTGTCAAGGCTATTCCATAATTTTACTCCAATAACAGAAATGCATTTGGCTTTAGTGTTTGTCCTTGAATATGAACATGTTTTCTTTGCATTATACAAGGTCTGAAAACACCAGATTTGTTTTTGTTATTTTGAACTGTTGCCATTTTCTGCAAATAAATGCTCTAAATGACAATATTTTTATTTCCAATTTGGGAGAAATGATTTCAGTAGTTTATAGAATGAAACAAAAGTGTTCATTTTACTCAAACACATAGCTATGAATAGTAAAACCAGAGGAACTGATCATTTTGAAGTAGTCTCTTAATTTTTTTCCAGAGCTGTATATCACTGTGCTGCGTTCAGGGACCTTCTGTTCTAAACCAACCAGGTGACAGACAGGTGAGCGGTGGATCAGCACTGTCTTGGACCTGGCTGGACCTTGTCACCACGGAGACGGAGCTGTAAAACCAGTGTGATGATGGCGTGATAATAGAAACACATCACCATGACAACTCTTATCATCTCACAGCACGTGTCAGTCACCATCCAGATGTGCTCCTCTGTGTGTCGTCAGCTGAACTGTCAGGGCCTACTGTGAACAGTTATGTACCGTTATTAGGGCCACGGGGAAAAGCACTTTTTACCTGAGCATTTCTTCTTCTCAAGACCCTTTCACACCGGACACACACATACATTTTTCATTGATAATAATTTGCGTGTCACTATTTTTTTTTCAAACCCCGGTTTTCATCTCAGTCCTTTCACACCGACAGCAAATGTTTGAGAAATTTTGAGATTATAATGGGTGTGTATTGCGCAGAATGTTCGGGCTACAGCTGCACACTGTGAGCTAAAGCCAGGGACACACCGGCCCGACCGTCGGGCGTCTGGCCTCGTCGGACGGCGTCGGCAGCTCGTCTGTTTGGTGTGTTCCTCTCCGTCGGGGAGCGTCGGGTCTTGTCGGGTCTCGTCGGGGCCGATTGAACATGCTCAGTCGGGGCTCGTCGGCCGTCGGGAGAGTAGACTCGTCGGGTACTCTGATTGGCTGTGTCCTAGCTATGGCGATTCTGATTGGCGGTGCCCTAAGCGAATCAGCGCGGTGTGTGGGAGGGACGGAAGTGACCACAGTAAACAAACGGTGTCCTAGCCTGTCCTACAGTAAAAATTGGATTCAAAATAAAAAGAGAAGTAAAGCAATATATTAAGCGGCAATATATTTAAACATCAAAGATGTTCAATCAAACCCACATAGTTTGAAACAACGTTCAAAACACACACAGCTCACAACTAAGCATATAAAGCCCGCTAGCTTAATGCTAACGTGTAATGTAAAACACCATAGACGGGCTAACAGAAATTAGCATCGGCTATCGCCAATTCGCGGCAACCGACCACAGCAGTAAGCTGCTAAAAACTGTTTTAATTTCGGCTTTAGCGCTGTTAAAACGTGGCTGGTTAAAGTGTTTTGGGGAGATAAATGTTGGTCTCATTGATGAAATTAACTGTGGCAGTGGCATTAGTTTGTTTGAATGAACAGTGAGCAGAGCTGCCCCTGGTCTGTATGGGTCTGTATATGGGGGAGTCCTCGCCACTCAGTCGCTCTGGTCGGCAGTCGGGGCAGTGTGTTTCACTTTTTCCTTTCTCCCGACGAGAGGCGACAGACTCGTCGGCCAAAGCCGTCGGCGTCGGGACGCGTCGTGGCGGTGTGTTCCTGGCTTAACATCTGCTAACAGAGAGCTAACAGCGTACTAACAGTGAGCTAACAGCTGCTAACAGCGTACTAACAGTGAGCTAACAGCTGCTAACAGCGTACTAACAGTGAGCTAACAGTGAGCTAACAGCGTACTAACAGTGAGCTAACAGCTGCTAACAGCGTACTAACAGTGAGCTAACTAGGGCTGACCCAAAAAAATCGAAGTTTCAAAGCTTCGTTCGTTGCCATGGTAATCGATCATGAAGTCTGTTTAATTGTTTTTTTTTTTCTTCCCTTTTTCCTTTTTGACACCGGTTCTCATCAGCAGTTGTTACATTAAAATGAGTAGGCGAGTTGGCATCCTGGAAACCTGCCTGATTTTGGAGACATACAGTGTTTGTTTGCCATTACTTTCATTATTTCCGCTACGGCCGCGACTGAACGCACATCTCGACGCGAGGTGCCGCAACGCGTGCGCAAGTTGCAATATTGACATGACCGCTAGAGGCGCTGGTGAATGAACACGGTGACGAGATCAGACCAGAACAGACGGTCACTGTTGGAACAATGGTGGAAAATATAGTTGGTGACAGATCGGTGGGGCTTTTCCCAATTTCCGGGCTATATTTCTGTTGTCTGCCCCAAGTGGAGACCCTACAGTATTGTGCGTTTTGGCTGTGTTGTGCTGCAACAAGTATATGCACAGACCGGCTATGTCAACAAGCCATTTTAACATTTAAAAGCCAGACTGGATATGTGTTGCTATCTGTAATTCAGTTTTGCCTCGTCAAAAAGAATATTTCAGATATCCACAACTACATTCTTCCTATAGGACAAATGATGTCACTTTAACCATTCATGTGTATGGGGTTTGTCATTACAGATATCTATAATTCAGTTGCAGATATCCGCTATGTGAATTACAGATATCTGTAACTGAATTACGACTAGTACTAATTCCAGTTTGAGATATCTACAACTTGATTCTGACTAGCCATAATTCCAGTTCTAGATATCTGTAATTCACCTCAATTACAGATATCTACATGTCCCTTTTCAGATATCTGAAATTAAGTTTTGACTAGGCAAAATGACGTTGTAGATATCTGTAAATGGAATTATGACTAGTCGTAATTCAGTTACAGTTATCCATGATTCACACTGAATTGTAGATATCTGTAATGACAAACCCCATACACATGAATGGCAAAAGTGACGTAATTTGTCCTAGGAAGAACGTAGTTGTGGATATCTGAAATGTTCTTTTTGACGAGGCAAAACTGAATTACAGATATCTCTTGAATCAAAAATCCAACTATTCAAAATGTAATTGCGATAAGTCAGAAAGACGTTGTTGATATCTACAATGTTAATAGTGGATAGTCAAACTTAGCTTTTAAATGTTTAATCCGCTAACAGTTGTGTCTCTCCTCAGGAAGAGTATTATGGGAAGACGTTGATCCTGGCCGACAGAGACCTGGTGGAACAGGGGGCCGATGAGATCCTGAAAGACGCCGATGTGGATGATGTGGCGTTCCTGGTGGTGGGCGACCCGTTTGGGTGAGTCACGGTCACGCCGTCCGTCCACGTCGTCTCAGATGAGATGAGATGAGATGAGATGAGAGGAGATGAGATGAGAGGGCTGCTGCTCGTCAGAGGTTTGAGATTGTTGTGGACTCTGTGACCTGACCACAGAGTTTGGGGTCGGAGCGGCTCGCTCCTCGTTTCAACGGATTCCTCCAGAAGCAGCAAATTCCTGTAACCAGTAAATGACAGAGCAGCTGCTGCGGCTCGACGTCACAGCGCGGTTTCACCTCAACATCTGTCTCATCCTCAAACAAACACGACAGAAAACATCAAAAACCCTCAGTAAACCCAAAATTCAGACTGACCCTGAATGCCTCATGATCTTTACCTCTTCTCTTCTCTTCTCTTCTCTTCTCTTCTCTTCTCTTCTCTTCTCTTCTCTTCTCTTCTCTTCTCTTCTCCTCTCCAGTTCCATTTATTTGACTTGATTAAATGAGTAAATATTAGATTATATATCAGGGTCTTTAAGGTTTAAAGCAGGGATGTCAAACATGCGGCCCGTGGGCCAAAACCAGCGGGACGAATTTGCCAAGTGTGAAAATTACATTAAAGACAGAAGAGGCATAATACTGTTGAAATTGCATGTGTTTTTCTCATGAAATTTCTGGTTGTTCATAATATATTTTGTAAAAGGATAGTTCATTCAATGTAAACATCTTAATAATGTACTTTTTTTGCACTAAAACAAAGAGAAAAGTTATTATTATATTATTATGCTCTTATTTTTTAATTTTTTAATTTTTTTCCCCCTTTATTTTACCAGGCAAATTGCTTGAGATAAAAAAAAATCTCTTTTACAAGCATGGCCTGGCCAAGAAAGCAGCAACAAGATATACAGTAGATGTACCAGTGTAGAAGCAGACAAAGACAGCCAGCCTACTTTAGCAAACAGAGTACAATGATGGGTGAGTGACTTACAGCCGGTAATGTATCATGTATCTTAAAGCACAATGATAAATGGCATCCATTATATGCAAAGAGGTAGAGCAGGCATTAATGTACAGTACGTCGCCATAATCCAACAAAGGAATAAAAGTAGCTGCAACAAGACAAAAGAAAAACAAGATTTATTTCTGAAATAAAAGCCCAATCTCACTTTTAGCTTCTTTACTTTTACCGGTCTGGCCACTGGAGATCAAATTGCACTGAATGTGGCACCTGAACTAAAATGATCTTCATCTTCATCTTCATCTCTAAATGAAAATTTAATGTTGTTTTTAATTTATTTATGATTGTTGATCTTCCTGCAGAGCCACGACCCACAGCGACCTGGTCCTCAGAGCAGTGCATGCTGGGATACCGTACAAAGTCATCCACAACGCCTCCATCATGAACGCCGTGGGCTGCTGCGGTCTGCAGGTACCACACACACACACACACACACACACACACACACACACACATAGACACACACACACAGACACAAACATAGACACAAACACACACTGTCTGAATCCTGATTGGACGCTGAGTTAAACGTGTCAAAGGTCTTTAATGGCGTCGGGATGAAGACGAGTTTGTTTAATTCACTTTAAGAGCAGCAGCAGCAGCAGGAGGAGGAGGAGGTGACTCTGTCTGCTCCTCGTCCCCCCGGGGGCTTTTAATTTGAAGGATCCCATCAGGCTAAAAAGGTTCACAGGAAGTTCAGGTGAGACCGGTTCAGAGTCGATGATGTCATAGACTCCCATAATGCAAAGGCAACCTGACAGTCAGAGCTCAGGGAGACACAACACAACACAATTCCCCGTCCTGCGCCTGTATTACGGTGGCCTGGAGGTGCAAACCAACATTACAAAATCCAAAACACTTTTACAAAGCTTGAGACAAATTTACATTTTAGAAAACATTTTTACATACTATCATAAAACAAAATTACATTACCATAACACATTTACAAGTCCTGAAACAAATTTACATTTCAGAAAACAAATTAAAGGGATAGTAGCATTTTTTTAAAGTGTGGTTGTATGATCTACAAATAGCCCCTAAGTACTTTAATTGCAGTAGAAGACTCTCTACACTCCTCCCGTTAGCAACGCCAGCCCATAATAGCCCTGCCCAGAGATTTACAACATACAGTGTTGTGAACGGACCCAAAGAAACGGCCTATTTTCACGGCCTAAAAGAGGTTTTACCTGAAAAAAAAATACACAATTCCATTGTTCACTATAATATAATTTTTTTCAGCCCTTCAAAGTGCTGGAAAAACACAGTTTTTATTTGGAGCTAACCAACTGATCGGCGGCCGCTAACCCTGGGCGGAGGGATACGTGAATTGGTTAGGTCCAAATAAAAACTGTGTTTTTCCTGCACTTTGAGGGGCTGGAAAAAATAATATTATAGCGAACAATGGAACTGTGTATTTTTTTTTCACGTAAAACCTCTTTTAGGCCGCGAAAATAGGCCGTTTCTATGGGTCTGTTCACAACAATGTATGTTGTAAATCTCTGGGCAGGGCTATGGGCTGGCGTTGCTAACGGGAGGAGTGCAGAGAGTCTTCTACTGCAATTAAAGTACTTAGGGGCTATTTGTAGATCATACAACCCCACTTTAAAAAAATGCTACTATCCCTTTAACAAGAAACGAAAACACTTTTACAAACACCGAGACAAATTTACAAGTGTTGAAACACTTTTACAAGTCCCAAAATAAATTTACAAGTTACATATCAACCGGAAAGGGAATGTACCAACTACCGGAAGTGATAACGGGAGCAGCCAATACGAGTTGTTCATAGTGACGGCGGTATCGCTACCGGCAACGGGATACGTTACTGGTAAATTTGTCTCGGTGTTTGTAAAAGTATTTTCGTTTCTTGTTTAATTTGTTTTCTGAAATATAAATTTGTTTGGGGACTTGTAAATGTGTTATGGTAATGTCATTTTGTTTTATGATATGTAAAAATGTTTTCTAAAATGTAAATTTGTCTCAAGCTTTGTAAAAGTGTTTTGGATTTTGTAATGTTGGTTTGCACCTCCAGGCCACCGTATCCATCCGCTCCATCTGCTGCTGCTGATGTCTGTGAACGCACCACAACAATGTGACCTCATCAATAACCGACCTGTCACAGCCACCAATCAGAGAGCAGGACCCCAGCTGCTGTTCCCACACACACACACACACACACACACACACACATTAGCATTAGCGCTAACAGAGCTCTCCTCTGGGAGGTCGTTAATATGTTAATGAGGGGGCGGGATATGCAAATGAGCCCCTAGTGCGTTCCCTCCACTGGGAGTCAATCCCATCAGCCCCTGCTGTGAGTTTATATTATCTGACCGCTGCCCCCGCCCCTCGACCCCCTCACACACACACACACACACACACACACACACACTTGAACAATAAAGATTCAAAATCAAACCAGCAGAAACTTAAAGTCTTTGTTGAGTCGACCAATGACTGAGCAGAGTGGTCAGCTGACTTCAGCCTGTTTCTTTTTCTTTTTTCTTTCTTTTTTCTTAATGTTTTTATTCATTGGCAGGCACAAGTACATACGATTGTTGTTTTAAAAACAACAACAACCACTTATCCCCTCCCAGTCCTACATAATGTTGTTACAGATCAGTAATAACACACATCCTTCCTTCTTACCTTAAACAGACAGTCTTGAAATCTTGAAATCTTGAAAACAAGCATACACAGGTAATTAAAAACAAAAAAAAGACACAACAAAACAAAACAGGAAAGTAATATTTTCAATGGAATGAAAAGAGGCAGGGATGAAAAAAATATATAGTCAAAAGTCGATTGTCAGAGGTGAACATTTCATTTGTCCTGTGTCTTTAATTTAGCTATGTAACTAATCCTGCAGCCCCAAACCAAATCAAATTTTCCAGGTGTCCACCTCAGATTGTGTTTAATTTTCTCCAGATCTAAGTACAGCATGAGCTCCTTGAAGCTTTGGGGGCGACTGGCGACTTCCATTCCAACAAAATCCTTCTACGTACTAATAAAGAAGCAAAGGCGATATTATCCTTAACCTTTTTCCTAATTGTTTGACGGTCTGATAATACTCCAAAAATAGCCAATTTCATATTTAGTGCTTCTGCAAGATGTTTAAAAACAGCCGTCCAGTGAACTTGCAGACGGGGGCACGACCAAAACATGTGGGTCACGTATGTTTGCTGGTGACATGTGACACCTACTGCAGGTGTCTGTGATATTGGAGTAAATTTTGGAAAGTTTGGAATTGGTAAAATAGATACGATTAAGCCTGGAGCAGATGTACGTACTGTTATTTAACCCTGCAGAGTTCTTGTTCCCAATCTTTCCTGATGTAGCCTGTTTCTTTTTCTTTTTCTGTGTGTGTGTGTCTGTGTGTGTGTGTGTGTGTGTGTGTGTGTGTGTGTGTGTGTGTGTGTGTGTGTGTGTGTGTGTGTGTCACAGCTGTACAACTTTGGTGAGACGGTGTCGTTCGTCTTCTGGACGGAGACGTGGAAACCGGAAAGTTTCTACGACAAAATCTGTAAGAACAGGAAAGCTGGACTACACACACTCTGTCTGCTGGGTGAGACACACACACACACACACACATATACTGGGGGGGGGGGGTCAAAGTGCAGCGGGGTCACTGGGAAGAAGAGGGGGAGCATCACACACAGAGATCTCCATGGCAACGTGAGGGCCTCAGGTGGAGTCAGCTGGTGTGATGGGGGGGTGAGGGGGCGGAGCTTCAGGGTGCAGGTGTCAGGACAACATCAATCACACACACACACACCCCCGACTGAAACACACACACAGACACCCCAGGGACACACACACACACACACACACACACACACACACACACACACACACACACACACACACGCTCTAACAGCATCAGACTCTGTTTCTTTGTGTTTCCATCAACAGACATTAAAGTGAAGGAGCAGAGTCTGGAGAACATGATGAGGTAAGAACCAGGACCAGAACCACATTAATACCCTTAATACCCCCCCCCCCCAGCACCAGACCAGACCAGACCAGACCAGACCAGACCTCCTGTAGTGGTCTGGTTGGTTGGTTGGTGGTGATGTCATGGTGATGTCGTGTCTCAGTGGTTCTGAGGTTGAACCTCAGCGCCGATGGAGGAGGTTTCATCTGGACCACAGGGGTCTGACCGGCAGACCGGACCGGACCGGACCGGACTGGATCTGGATCTGGACCAGGGTTATTATAGTTTTAAAAATGAAATCAGTTTTTAATTCATATATAGTTTTTCAGTTTTTTATTTCAGTTTAGTTTTAGTGAGTTCAACACGTGATGAATCGGTTTTAGTTTAGTTTTATTGTAGAGGAATTGATTAGTTTCTATTCAGTCTTAGTTGTAGTTTTTATTTAGTCTAGTCTTAGTTTTTCCCTGTTAAAAGGGTTTTCCATGGAGTTTTTCCTCAGTGGATGTGAGGGTCTAAGGACAGAGGATGTTGTTATGATGCCATGTGAAGCCCTTTGAGACAAACTGTTGGTAAAAACGGTCTATACAAATAAAATTGCCTTGCCTTGCCTAGTTGTAGTTTTTATTTAGTCTTCGTCTTAGTTGTAGTTTTTATTGAGTCTTATGTAGTTTTTATTTAGTCTTAGTTGTAGTTGTCCAGGTTTTAGGAGAAAGCCTCTGTCAGACCTCTGAAGATGAACTTTGTCCCGTTTAGTTGCATCCATCCCATAATGTTCCTGCTTCTGCATTAGTAGGAGAGTTTTCGCCTCTTTTCAATAGAAACCAGAAACAAATAAACTGTTTTATATACTAACTGTATTCAATCTAATCCCAGATGTGTTATTCTACATTTTGACACCAAATGTAAAATCTTTATTGCAAATGAATATCGGTTTCCTTGGTTACTAGTAATTGGTATCAGTATTGACCCACATAAACCGTATCGAGTCCAAAAACATAAACTCACTGTGTTTTTCTGGATTTATTACGTAGTAGAAAACACCCAGGGCTTTCTATCCGTCGAACAGGCTTCTGTCGCCTGGTTTCATTGGTATTTTAAGTATTGATAAGTGGAGCTGATTATCAGCCGATCAGTTTGATGAGTTGAACTCTGTGTGCGACCGCAGAGGGAAGAAGATCTATGAGCCTCCTCGCTTCATGACGGTGAGCCAGGCGGCCGACCAGCTGATCCAGATCGTCCAGAGGAGGAGGGAGGAGGGGGAGGAGCTCGGTGAGTCTCGCTCTCATCTGATTGGTCCACGTGTTCGTATAAACCTACGTTGTTATTATTTGCCGTTAGATAATATGACACGTTTAAGCTCCGCCCCCAAGCTTAGGTGGAGATTTTAAAGGGATACGCCAACATTTTTTTTTCCGTGTCTTGCCTCACTCCCGAGTCCATGACCAGCAGATAGACACCATCCTTTTGACTGTGCGTGCAGTAACCATGGAGATAGAGCCGTATCGCCCATAATTAGCTTAGCTCAAACACTGGAAGTGTATGGGTAGTGTTAGCCTGCTGATTTCATTTTAGCTCTAAACTCTGTAAATATATCACTTTATCAACATTTCAAACATGTTTAGGAGAGAAAGTAGCCGTTTAGATCAGCAGTGTGTCGTTAATTTGTCTAAATACCAGCTGTTTACAATTTTGTTCGGACGAATTCGGTGCTACTCAAGCTAGCCGTTGTGACCAACACACTTCCGGTTACTTTCACAAAATAAAACACCTGTTGTCCTTTACATACAGAAAACCATGACGATAGAATTAGTGCTTTTACTTTGAAATAGGAAGCTAACCTACCCTCGATGTAGCTAGCTTGAACCAAAATAAACCGTCTTTGCTTGAACCCTCCGTTTTGACCGATCTCGTCCCGTTAGCGGCATTTGACCGCTCAAGATGCCTTACCGGAGAGTTTTGTCAGCTCTGAGACGAAGATCGGCCCGCCGGTTTCCGTTTAAAGTTGCTGAAGAGTTTCTCTGATGACTTTAGGTGGAGGCAGGCTAACACTACCTATACACTTCCAGTGTTTGAGCTAAGCTAATTAGCGACTTTAGGTGGAGGCAGGCTAACACTACCCATACACTTCCAGTGTTTGAGCTAAGCTAATTAGCGACTTTAGGTGGAGGCAGGCTAACACTACCCATACACTTCCAGTGTTTGAGCTAAGCTAATTAGCGACTTTAGGTGGAGGCAGGCTAACACTACCCATACACTTCCAGTGTTTGAGCTAAGCTAATTAGCGACTTTAGGTGGAGGCAGGCTAACACTACCCATACACTTCCAGTGTTTGAGCTAAGCTAATTACGGGCGATACGGCTCTATCTCCCTTGTTACTGCACGTACAGTCGAAAGGATGGTGTCTATCTGCTGGTCATGGACTCAGGAGTGAGGCCAGACACGAAAAAAAAATGTTGGCGTATCCCTTTAAATGTGACATTTGATTCTCTGATGAAAAATAAAAAACTTTGTTTAGGTTAAAGTTTTTTTTTACCTTTATTACGTTTTAAATTATGAACTCAAAGCTTCGGAGTAAATGTAATCTGCAATATTCAAATGAGACAGCGTCATCGAACCAGAAGAAACCATATTTGGACGAGAGGGGGCGGAGTTCTGTGTCTTCTCATGAAGCCTGAGATGTGATGTGACGTCATTATTCAGCCTCTTTTATCTCACATTTCAGACATTAGGTGAAATAGTAGAATGACAGACAACATTTATACTCAAAAAGCGATTTTACAAAATTTTAATTGTAGTCTTGTTTTCTACACTTTATTCATACATTCCACTGTTTCTGAGAAGCCAAGACTTTGGTAAACCTGTTTCAAACACCAAAACAGTTCATCCTCATGATCGAAGGTGTGTTTGTTTTCACAAGAGATTAATGTAATGTAATGTAAAACATTGTCTCCTTTATGTATGCATATAGTCCATATGGATTCTTTTGAGTTTTTATTCTCTTATGTTAATTAATATTACTTATGTGTATATGCATATGTATTTTTTTTAAACTAATTTATTCACTTTCATTTTGTTTTATTTATTTGCTTATCTCTTATTTTTACTATTAAATTTTTTTTGTTCCTGGTTTACCTGCTTTTGCTGTTTTACGCCCATGTGTTGAATATCTCTTCTATAATATTTTTATGTAATTTTTGTTATGATATCAAATGCTTGTAAATGTCATTTGATTTGTCATTGCTTTAAAGGGATAGTTCAACATGTTGGCAAATTGGCCCATTGCCATAATCCCTATAGTCATAGCAGTAGGTTCGTTACCTTTAATTGTCGGTGCAAAGTGTTTTTAGAACGGCGGAGCAGAGCCGTGAGCTGTTCAGAGCTACGCTACGGAGGCTCATTATGGGATTTCTTGGTTTCCCTCATCAAACACATCAAATACACAATCCAACAACTCCACAACGCTCTGGTGGACAAGTTGTGACCTGCACATTCACCACGCTATGAGATAATAACACAACGTTACCAGACAGAGTTGTTTTAGAGGTAAATTCATGCAGAACCCCTGATGCGCGTTGCCTTCAGGGACAGTTTTTCATCACTCAGTCTCTGTATTTACCTCTAAAACAGGTAAATAGCTTGCACCGACAATTAAAGGTAACGAACCTACTGCTATGACTATAGGGATTGTGGAAATGGGCCAATTTGCCAGAATGTTGAACTATCCCTTTAAAAGGAAACAATAAAAAAAAAAAAGTACGATCAAAAAGACATAAAACATTTGGGTATCGTTACATCTCTAAGCACTAAAAGTAAAAAATGGATGGTAACTCTGGACTTTCTCCTTCCCCTCGCCTCAGGTGTGACGGAGGACACGGTGTGTGTGGGCGTGGCCAGACTCGGCGCCGACGACCAGACGATCCGCGTGGCGACGCTCCGTCAGCTGGCGTCGTGCGACCTCGGCGCTCCGCTGCACTCGCTGGTCGTCACGGCGCGGCTCCACCCGCTGGAGGTCGACCTGCTGCGGCTCAACGCAGAACCAGACGCTCTGCAGCACCTGCACATGATCGACAGCTCCACCTACACATCCTAACACACGCACACAACACACAACGCTGTGGGACTGTGTGGTCAGTCGTCATGGCGACAGGGACCAGGACAATCTTCAGTTCACACCTTGCCGATGGAAGCTCAGGTGTAAACGATGTCATTGATGTCGATGTCAGTCCAGTTGTACGATGCGTTCAGGTGCAAAAACTCAAAATCTTTCCAAGAATATTTGTCTCATTTCTTGTCAAAACTAAACTCTTTACACTTATAATAAGACTCGTCACCTAAAAATGTACTTGTTTTTAGATCATTTTCACTTATTTCAAACAAAATTGTCAATTGAAATAAGTAGAAAAAGTTTTTTGTGCTTGTAATAAGAAAGAAAAACTTGCTCCACTATCAGATTTTTCTACTTATTTCAAGAGAAAATCTGCTTTAAAGATGTAAAAAGTGTCTAAAAACAAGCTACTTTTTATGTAACGAGTCTTATTTTAAGTAGAATGAGATGTGTTTTGACTAGAAATGACATTTTGACTAGAAAAGACAAATATTCTTGGTAAGATATTTGAGTTTTTGGCGGTTGAACCAGATTCTCTTTGCCGTTTCACACTGATAAAACTGTTGTGATGATGCCATCAATAAAACGTGTCGATCAATGATCAATAATATGAAGCAAAGAGAAACTGAATCATTTATTATCATCATTATTATTATTATCATAATTATCATAATTATAATTATTATTATTACAGTTGAAAAAAAAAGAGTGAACCCTCCGACCGGTCACATCATGGTTTTGGTCACATGGTTTGGCACATTTAAAAACACGGAGTGACATCATCACTCTCTCTCTCACCACGGACCAATCAGCTGACAGCAGCAGAACAGTCTGGTCCCAGTGGTGATGATGATGTCACAGAGGGGGCGGGGCCTCCGATTGTCTCTGATTCATGATGAAGGCACTTAGCAGGAACGCTCTCGTCCACCGACACGGACCGGGACATAGAAACTGGTGGTGGGAGGGAGGAGGGGGAGGAGGGGGAGGGAGAAGGGGGAGGGGGGGTTGAGTTCATCTGGTCCCAGTTCACAGTGATACCCCCCCTCCCTCCATCACCCCCTCCTCTGCTCCCGAAGTCCTGGTCCCTGGAGAGGAGGGGGAGAGGAGGGGGGGGGGCAGGTGTCAGGAGGAGGAGGAGCTTCTTCTTCTACATCGCCGCCGTCTCGATCTGAACGTAGAGCTGTCGCACACCGGCCTGAAAACACACAACAACACAACACCATGCTATGAAATAATCATGTAACATTATGACACATGAAGCAAATACTCTGAACTACGTGCACTTTTGAAATCCCTCCGCCCAGCAGCCGTGTCTGGAATGTAGTTCCGGCTGCATTTCCCTCTAAAACAACTCTGTGTGGTAACGTTGTGTTATTATCTCATAGCGTGGTGAATGTGCAGGTCACAACTTGTCCACCAGAGCGTTGTGGAGTTGTTGGATTGTGTATTTGATGAGTTTGATGAGGGAAACATGGAACGTGCAGAGCTCACGCCTCTGCTCCGCCGTTCTAAAAAATAGCTTGCACCGACAATTAAAGGTAACGCACCTACTGCTATGACTATGGGAATGGGCTAGTGTGACGTCACGAATCACTTCCGTGTCCAAACCCTGCTGCGAACGTATACAGCAAATGCATGTTCTTCATTGCTGTTGTCCCCCCAAAACACACACACACACACACACACACACACACACACACACACAATCATTTATAAATTACATAGAGACGTTATATGAGCTAACGTTTAGCGCTAGCTACCAGCTAACTAACGTTTACCTCCGTGACTGGACCACCACGACATATCGCAACCCACTGGTCTCTGCCACCTCCTGTAGTATCTACACATGTATACGGTCGCATTGTTTACGATGTGTTTTAATTAATCCTGCAACACACAGTGTGACCGCGGTAACGGCACGGTGACAGACAGGCTCATTAATGTGCAGAGGGACCATAGACTGTAGAAAAGAGAGGGATGAGGTTAACTTTACAGCTGTTTCCTTCG
>NC_140910.1:31691450-31756450 GCF_045865225.1 Trachurus japonicus
GGCGATCATCAGGTCGTATTTCTGCATCAGCAGAGCGGAGATGATCACACCGATGCTGCCCAGGGTGTCGGCGATGATGTGGAGGAGCACGCCTGCAACACACACACACACACAGAAAGACTCCTTTAGATCACAGTTTCCTTCAGACTGATTGTGTATAGTGTTGTGTGTGAGCGCCCTCTGGTGGCTCGGTGCAGCTCTCACCCTGTAGAATCTGTTTGCTGGCTCCTTTTCCTGGAGTGTGAAACTCATCTGAGTGAAGAGCAGAGAAGAGAAGTCAGTGAACACAACACAGGTCCAGACAGTCGCCACGTTTCCGTGTGCATCTGATCATAATCATTCTTATCGTAAATTCCAACTTCTGTGTTCACATACATGGACGCAAAATAAATTGATCTGATTATTGGATCTGTATCGTGAGCTGGTTTTCTCTTTATATTAAAGGGACAACGAGGAGTTTTGGAAAGCGAAGTGTTTTCACACTACATTTCCCATGAGCCTCTGCGCACCGTGGAATTCTTGGACCGGCGCAAGACGGACATCTTGCAAGAATGTTTTCATTCATCAAGAATTAAAGTCAGAGGTTGGAAGACGGATCACATACCGTCGTAGTTCCCACCATAAACGGCGATTTGGCGGCGTTATTCTCATGACTCGCCGGGCAGCTCACCCAGCATTTCCATCATTAATTAAAATAACAAAATAACGATAGAGACAAAACGATATATTTATCAAAAATGGAGCCATTAACAAGTGGTAACGTAGATTCATCAGACTTTTTTATAACCAAATACAAACTCCTCGTTGTCCCTTTAAATCTGAACTCTCCAGGTCTGGTGTCTCTGTTTTTTTTTAAGTATATTTTTTTGGCTTTTTTTTGCCTTCATTTGATAGCACATAGTGAGATAGACAGGAAAGGGGGAGGCAGAGAGAGGGAATGACGTGCAGGAAAGGTCTGCCCGACGCGGGATTCGAACCGGGGATGCCTGTGTTGAGGCGGCCGCTTTAACCACTGCGCCACGCACCGCCCCCTCCTCTGAGTCTCTAACCCTCCTCTCCTCCATGTGCATCTGTTTCCAACAACGAAGCCGGTGAGAAATCAATCCATGGAGCGGTGGATAAGGTTATTTATCATCTACCATGTTACCATGTGTATATCTGTGTAGTCTTATCTGTCATCAACAAGAGATTACGGGTTACGGGTTAGCGCGTTACGTTTGTGTGGTGGTGTCGCCATGGAGACGAGAGCTGGGACACCGGGTCGGAGGCTCTGATCTTACAAGGTTGGTTTTCAGCCAAGAGACGCTCCATTCTCCCTGGAACTAGTTACTAGTCATTGATTTAACCAGAACTAGGACTCTGGAGCTGGAGACAAGGGACACATGGAGAGGAGTTAAGGTGGAAATACTACAGAGTTCCTCTTTAAGCTGCAGCAACAACAGTTTCTCCTTCTTCTCCTGCTGTGATCTATCTCCAATACGATTCAAGGACGATCTTGGTTCATTTAGAACGATACGATTCACTGACTTGAAATCGCCAAAAATTAAACCAGTGTGACTGTAAAATAAATGCAATTTCCTAGTATCGATACAATCAAATCTATTGTTCACCATTTAAATCAATGTTAGATGGACACATGTCTCCCAGAAGGCCAACTTGCCGAGCACAGATCGATGTAGTTGGATCGTAGGAATATAAATCGATGCATCGATGTAGATGGATCGTTACACCTCTAGTCAAAATCCACCGCCATAAACCACCAGCCGTCTTGATCGGATAATACATTTCTTTCCAAATGATATGAAACCGATATGATTAAAATTTTCCAATCGACGTGTTTCCATGAAGCAGTTTCATTCCGATTTGATTCGGCTTTTCTTCCTGTTTTATTCCCAGTGTGTTTGTCCTCACAGCTCAAAACCATCAGACAACGATGAAACACACTCAGACTGTTGTTGTTTCCTTCACACCCACCATGACGGTGCGGCTCCTCTTCGTGGCTGTGTCCGTGTCCTCCATGACTGTGTCCGTGTCCGTGTCCGTCGTCATGACTGTGTCCGTGTCCTTCGTGTCCGTGTCCGTGTCCGTGTCCGTGTTTGCTCTGGTGTCCGTGTCCTCCGTGGCTGTGTCCGTGGTTCAGGCTGCCGTTGAACAGAGAGTGACTGTGACCGTGACCTGAGACAGAGAGACAGAGAGAGAGATGATCTGAGTTAGTTCAGTCGTTAAAGGAGACATATTCTGCCCATTTTCCACAAATTAAAACAGTTCCCAGGTGTCTTAAAGACGTGTCTGTGACAAGCTTTGGTCAAAATCCCCCAAGGATCAAACATCACGGCTGGTTTCAGTGAACTGTCCCTTTAAATGCAAATGAACCACGGCTCACCAGGCCCAATGTTTTTGTTAATTCTCACATTTTGGGGCCAGAAGCAAAGACAAACACAAGAATCACTGACAGACGTCTTTTCATTTTGAATTTTAACATCACTTTCTTGTAATGTTAAAGGGATAGTTCAACATTTTGTCAAACTGGCCCATCACCATAATCCCTATAGTCATAGCAGTAGGTTCGTTACCTTTAATTGTCGGTGCAAGCTATTTTTAGAACAGCGGAGCGGAGCAGCAGCCTGCTCAGAGCTATGCTACGGAGGCTCATTATGGGATTTCTTGGTTTCCGTCATCATCAAACTCATCAAATACACAATCCAACAACTCCACAACGCTCTGGTGGACAAGTTGTGACCTGCACATTCACCACGCTATGAGATAATAACACAACGTTACCACACAGAGTTGTTTTAGAGGGAAATACAGAGACTGTTGATGAAAAACTGTCCCTGAAGGCAACACGCATCAGCGGTTTTGCATGAATTTCCCTCTAAAACAACTCTGTGTGGTAACGTTGTGTTATTATCTCATAGCGTCACTTTCATTTGAGATATTCTGTGTTATTTTAGTCATAACAAGACGACATATTCTGTAGTAGAAATCCTCTACCTTCGTCTCCGTGAGAGTGTCCGTGTCCTCCGTGCTGGAACACGAAGATCCCCACCAGGTTGACCAGGAGACCGGCTATAGAGACCGGGAGCAGCCGGTCGTGGTGAACGTCAGGAGGCTCCAGAGCGCGCTGGGGGGGGCACAGAGGTTAGAGAGTGTGTGTGTGTGTGTGTGTGTGTATATGTGTGTGTGTGTGTGTGCTACCTCGACTCCTTCAGAGAAGATGAAGAAGGCTGTGAAGATGAGGAAGAGTCCGTTGACGAATCCGGCCAACACCTCAGCTCTGACGTAGCTGCAGCACAAACAACCAGACTGAGTCACCGTCATGGAGTTTATACTGTTGATACAAACTTTATCCACCTGCCAGCTGCTTCTAACACGACCAGGTTAAAGTTTTGACCTGGTTTGTCCAGTATTTACGGAGGTAGATCCTGATCCTGCTGTTATATTGGCTCACCGCTCCTTCATTATAACCGCTGCTTCAGAACCGACCAGTTGCAGCTAAATAATAAACCTCGTTAAAGCAGAAGTAAGCGATCCGGTCGTTTTGGCTAATGCTGCGTTCCAGGCAGGCTTTTGAAACCGTAAATTACAGCTTCAAGTCACAACTTACGACTTTGTAGCGTTTCAGGCAACCCACTCGTGTTTTTCCGACCTGTTTTACCTGTGAAAGTCACTATAACGGCCACTCGTAACTTCCGACCCGTGAACTCGTACCAGATCGAACTGGTACGACTTCACAGGTCGGAAAAACACGAGTTGCGGGCTGCCTTGAACACACCATAACAGTCCTCGTCCCTACGTCACCACATTCACGGCGTTCCTTGGCTGCACACACAGCCCTGCATGCCGTTCTCTCTCCTCATTGGATAAAACTTGTAGGATACGAGAAAAGTTTTCTCCTGGGCTCAGAGCAGAGCAGAGGGACTGACAGACCCGTGTTTCAGACCAAACACTCTATGTAAGTGATTGCTGTCGGAAGATATAACTATTTAAGACTTATATTAACACAAAAATATCGCTTACTTCTACTTTAAGTTTCTCAACCCGCCGCTCGGGTGATGAGGTTATAACAGCCCAAAACTTTAACAACACGTGTCGTCTCCTCCTCTCTCACACTGATAAACACGGCAGCCGACGTCAAATTATCCGACGTTTCTCTCACTCTCACGCCGATGTTCAAGATGATCTGTTATTGTGTTCATTGAAATTTTGTGTGTTTATATAAATATATACACATATACACTACTCACAAAAAGTTAGAGATGTTTGGCTTTTGGATTAAATTTCAGAATGCACCTTTAATGCACTATAACCTTTTACAGGTGAACTTAATTTAACCTTCTCTAAACTTTTGAATGCACATGTCCAGTTGTTCAGTGTTTCAGTCCTTATTGAATAACACGCTGTTCTCTAACAAGGTGATTAACTTCCTGTTGTCCTCCCGGGTCAGGGAAGGAAGGAAGGAAGGAAGGAAGGAAGGAAGGAAGGAAGGAAGGAAGGAAGGAAGGAAGGAAGGAAGGAAGGAAGGAAGGAAGGAAGGAAGGAAGGAAGGAAGGACAAAGGGAGAGATGGGAGGAAAGAAGGAAGGGAAAAAGGAAGGGAAGATAGATGAACAGATTGGGTCAAAAAGGAAGGAAAAGTAAGGACGAAGGGAGGGAAGGAAGGAAGGAAGGAAGGAAGGAAGGAAGGACAAAGGGAGAGATGGGAGGAAAGAAGGAAGGGAAAAAGGAAGGGAAGATAGATGAACAGATTGGGTCAAAAAGGAAGGAAAAGTAAGGACGAAGGGAGGGAAGGAAGGAAGGAAGGAAGGAAGGAAGGAAGGAAGGAAGGAAGGAAGGAAGGAAGGATTGTGGAAAGAAGGAAGGGAAAAGGACAGAAAGAAATATAGAGGGAGGAAGAAGTAAGGAAGAAGGGAACGAAGGAAGGAAGGACAGAAGGAAGGGAAAAAGGAAGGAAAGAAAAATGGAGGGAAGGAACAGATTAGGTCAAGGAAGGAAGCAGAAGGACGGACGAAGGAAGGAAGGAAGGAAGGAAGGAAGGAAGGAAGGAAGGAAGGAAGGAAGGATGGAGGAAGGGAACAGATTGGGTCAATTTGACCCAGAAGGACGACAAGAGGGTTTTAAACACAAACATCACCAGCACCGTCTGATGTAGTGGTTCAGTTGTCATGGAAACACTAAATGTTCTGGTTCATATCAGTGACAGTTTGTAGACAGTCCTCTCCTCTCCACCATGTTACCATGGTGACATCATGACACCAAGACAACACCAAAACAGCTTTTGTTTGAGATAAAGAAACGACCATTGCATCCTGCTACTTATAAGGCCTCATGATAGAGTATCACTGTATAGGAACTTTTTAAAGGGATATTCTGGTCAAATATCCCTAACTTTTTGTGAGTAGTGTATATATATATATAAAGTACAAGCAGTATCAGTGAGTACTCCAGAGTGAGTACCAGTGGTCTCACCCGTAGGAGAAGCTGTCGTTGGACCTCCACCTGGAGATGACGGAGGCTGCCAGACCGGCCAGCAGAGCCGTGCAGTCGAAGAACATGTGGAAGGAGTCGGAGATCAGACCTAGACTGGACACACACACACACACACACACACACACACAGTAAATATACACACACATAAACCATACAATGTACATTTCATTCATAACTGATACAAATATCTATCCAGCGTTATCATTTATTTTCATGGCACTTCCTGGTTGTGTGTTTGCTACGTGACTGTCCACTGGACTTTATCTATCTTAGTTTAAGTGTGTGTTATTATTTTCTTATTAATATTATTCTAAACGTATTGTTCAGTTGTTGTTGCTATGACGTCAGATTCCTTGAATGTATGAAGCAGCAGCAACTGGGTCAGTAAATCTGAATCTGATTCTCTCACACACACACAGACACACACGCGCGCGCACACACGCATGTCAGTGGGAAGATAACCTGGGTCATATTACTTTATTACAGTGTGTGTGTGTGTGTGTGTGTGTGTGTCTGTGTGTGTGTCATCATCAAATCTATGGCTCTGTTTAACATGGACACTGACAAGACACACACTCTGTGTCAACATGTAGAGTTGTGTAGTTTGTACTGTACAGGACAGCAGTGACTCTGACGGTCACATCGATATAGATGTGTATGTGTGTGTGTGTGTGTGTGTGTGTGTGTTGTGCAATCAGGTTTTATGTATTAGAGTTACCAGGAGAATAAAGTGTATGAATGAAATGAAAACACACAACCAAACACACATAGACACACAAACAAACAAACAAATGCACACTTCATCACACATTACACACAAAAAAACAATCAAACAAACACACAAGTGCTCACTGACAAGACACACACACACACAAAGACACACATTTTATCACAAACACACACTTCTGTGGTCACTGACAAGACACACACACACACACACTTTAACACACACAAACACAGACACACTTTAACACATACAAACAAACGGCATGTGCTCACTGACAAGACACACACAGACATCATTACACACAAAACAAACAAGCAAACAAACAAACACACACACTTAATCAAACACACAAGTGCTCACTGACAAGACACACATACATACACACAGACACACACTTCATCACACACACATAGACAAAAAACAAATACACATTGTGCTCACTGGCAAGACACAAGACACACAAACCTCATCATCTCACACAAAGACACACATTTTATCACACACACACACACACACATACTTCTGTGGTCACTGACAACACACACACACACACACACACACACACACACACACACACACACACACACACACACTTCACCACACACACACACACACACACTCTCCAACACATACGTGGCACATCGCGGCTCTGACCCAGCAGCCAAACACCCAGACACCCAGACAGACACCGACCCGCCGCGGCAGCAGCAGCCGGGCCGCGGTGCGCCTCCCTCGGCCTACCTGTTGCTCCAGATGCCGTACATGAGCTCCACGAAGGCGAAGGAGAGGTTGAGGCAGAGGAAGGAGAACAGATTCCTGGACGTCTTATCCGCGAAGATGGACCTGGAAAACACAACAACAAACACAACCACACACCTTCATCACATCACATCACCACAGTCTGAACTGAAACACACACTAACACACACACACAACACACAAACAGACACACACCGACACCGACCGACCGACATCGATGTGTGTCTGACCGGGGCGACGGCCTGAGCGCAGCCGGGCAGAGAGGCGCTAGCAGCGGGCTAGCAGCCGACCGTTAGCCGCTGTAGCCGCCGCTAGCAGTAGCCGTTAGCAGCAGCCGTTAGACTGACCTGAACCAGCCGGACAGCTTCAGCAGCAGGTTGAACTTGGCGGGTTTGTACTCGTCGTCTTTTATAGATAAAGGTAACATCTTCACACCTGGTTGTATATATAATATGTACACACTCTCTCTCTCTCTCTCTCAGCCTCTCTCACACACTCACTCACACACATACACACACATATACACACACACACACACCGACACTGACTGACGAGACGTGGCCTAGCTTGGTACGCTGCTAATGGCCAACTTCCGGTTCGCACGGATTTCACAATAAAAGCCGCAAACACAAAACAGACCGACAGAGGTTCCGGGGTGACGTCACTAAGCACTGATACTACTACTAATAATACTACTGGTACTGAAACTACTGATACTACTGTAAAACTACTGCTACTGATAGGCTACTACTGATAATACTACTACTAATACTACTGGTAGTGATAATACCACTGATAGGCTACTACTAATAGTAGGCTACCTACACTACTACCACATACTACTACTGCTAATACTACTACTAGGTGTAGTGTATTATCCACCTGAACATTTTTGCTTTAATATCTTCAATTATCTTATGTTCTTCATGGTGTTTTCTTAGCCTAAAAGTTAAGGGATAGGTTAGAGATCATTCACCATTTGGATAGGAACTTCATTTGTGATAAGTAACAGTTTATATAAATATAAATAAAATCAGATGTTACAAGAGAAAAGGCACACGCATACATTTACAGCAAGATGTTTAGATTAGGTGTCTAGTAGTAGCCTAGTGTGGAATGTACCCTGAGAAATGTGTTTCTTGTCATCTACCCATCTCTGTGGGTCATAGTTTTTGGGGATACTTGACACTGTATCTATGTTTAAGGCAAGGCAAGGCAATTTTATTTGTATAGCCCGTTTTTACAAACAGTTTGTCTCAAAGGGCTTCACATGGCATCATAACAACATCCTCTGTCCTTAGACCCTCACATCGACTGAGGAAAAACTCCATGGAAAACCCTTTTAACAGGGAAAACCAGGAGAAACCTCAGGGTGAGCAACAGAGGAGGGATCCCTCACCCAGGACGGACAGACGTGCAATAGATGTTGTTACAGACAAGAAAACAGTTTATAGTTTGTCACAGAATGTGCGAAATATGGAAATGTTAGCAGGAGTTGATGAAGGCAGTCTCTGGTGAGGGGGGGGGGGGGGGGGGGGCAGGGAGAGCTGGCCAGCTCGATGGGAGGACTGGGTGGTAGACTGGTCCATGGGAGGGGAGGGGACTACTGATACTATTGGTACTATACTACTACTACTACTACTACTGATAATACTACTAACCACTACACTAATAAACTTCTATCAGTGTTGAAAACTTCTCTCCTCTTCATCATCACCATTATCATCGTCCTCACTGTGTCTGGTAACTGGACAGCAGAGGGAGCCAGAGCTCTGTGTGTGTGTGTGTGTGTGTGTGTGTGTGTGTGTGTGTGTGTGTGTGTGTGTGTGTGTGTGTGTGTGTGTGTGTGTGTGTGTGTGTGTTCCCCTGTGGAGCCTCAGGTTTGTTGACACTGAGCTGGAGGACAAAGTCTGAGCTGCTGCTGGATCAGAGCTGAATCTAAAAGCTTCAGCTCCACCACACACACAGTTCACCGGTCAGCAGCAACAACAACAGAGTAATACATTCTTCATTAGTTCATTTCATCATTTCATCATTTTATTCGTCATTAAAGTTCACAACTTGAACTTGAAACTTGAACTAAGCAGATAATCAAAACCAGGGACGGAGGGTTTGCAGTTGTTCTATTTTGCTAAATGTGGATGTGGTAATACCAAAGTAGGAGGATGTTAATAATGTTAGAGACAGTTAAGGCTAAATGCTAAATGATCCATATAAAACATAATATGATATAGATCAAATGGTTGTATATCATTCATTCTTAGAGAATATTATATTTCTTTTTTATGTCAGACCAAAAACTATTGTGTTAGAGGGCATAAAAACCCCCCTAGATGTTATAGAGTTTCATTTTCACACAGATTTTTGAGAAGTTAAAATAGGCCATCTGATAAATTTAGAGTCTGCTCTATAATGGAATTAGATCCTCGCCAAATCATCCCTCCGTCATAATCATGAAACATTTTGGTTTCCAAAAAACGACTAATAGATTTCTTACATTTTTTTTTTTAATCAATTAGATTACACTGTCCATCAATGAAGTCTTTTATGAAGCGCGTATCGAGGCTTGTTGCTTGTTGCTTTTAGCGGGAATGTCGTCACTTATGACGTCTGAAGCTTCGCTGGTTTCCAAGCACAGTGGAAAAATATATTGTTTCTCAATTAAAAATGAATAAAGACACATCAACATCCCAGTATCATAAGCACAAATCCCGTCTTTTGAAAACACTGCAACAGTTTTAAATAAACATCTCATCATGTCCTATTCAAACATCGACAGAGTTTCAGTTTTTTGACATGAATAGACCTCTATACCATCAAAATATTAGATAAATGAATGAATAAACTGCACAAAATCAGAATATGTGTTTTTATTTCTATTCTTGGCAGTGATGATTCCCATCCAGCCAAGAGTTGGAATGACATTAAAGGGTTTGTGTGCACATGAAGCCTCAAGGAAATGAACCTTTTTTCTAACAGGTTGGATGGAAAGCCTTAAGGGTCAATCCTCATCACGGCCGTACATGACAGGTTCAGTTCACAGCAGCGTCTTTACTACTGTGTTTCTTGAACTCACAATCCACAAATACATTTTATGCTCCTTCTCTCTTTCTTTCTCGAGGCGGGAAGATGATGTTGTCCTGAATTAAGCCCCGCCCCCCTGTGATGCATCTGCAGGGTGTATACTGGATAATAAAAAACTAAATTATGTCTAAACAAAGCGAATAGGAACAAAAAAAACACACAACTACTGTTTATTCTTTTGATGCATCTGTACAGGCAGGGGTTGTGGGCCGTCACTCGGTTTTAAAGTCCCCCTCCAACGATCCTTTTTGGTTATTTTAAAACATTCTCTGTGGTCTTTAAATTGTGATTATGACGTTTTTAGTCAAAATCACAAAACCTGTGACATTTCCCAGGTCTCTCCTTCTGCACAGCACCAGCAGCTCATTAGCAATGCGAGTGGTGGGCGGAGACTGAGCTGCTCTGCACCCGCCCAGCCACCAATTCACGCATAATCGCGCAATACCGCCAGGCAGCTGTAGTCTTGTGAACATGTGAAAAGCACGAAAAACACGATTTTCATGGGAGGGGGTCTTTAAGGAGGACTGAGGGGGCTTATAGCCTCCAGGGGATCCACAGGATGTGAGCGAACGTGTGCTCACATCCTGCACCCAACTGTGCAAAAGCAGACGCTAAAAAAAGTGAATCTGAGCAATTTTACAGATGTTTTATATCAATGTGACCTTTCTCAGGAACCAGACTGGAAAACTAATTATATTTCACTAATAGCCTGTGTCATAATGGTTATTTACTCCATCCAAATAGGATTTCACCCAGACCTCTTCACATTTTACCATCCAAATAAGACCAGACAACAGAAATTAAGTTGGACTCCAAGTGGAGCAGATATTTTACTAATAAAAACTATGCACAGAAATTTGAAAAATATAAACAAAGTGAATGACCAAGTTTAACACAAACCCAAATTTGCAATAACTAGGAGCAGATGTATGTTTATGGTGTCTAACTAACATATTTCCTGTTTCAAAGTGAGTAACACAGCAAATGCTCCCGAAGGAAGTCACCCCAAAGATGCACATTATGATTTTCTGACGCTTATTTTTGCTACTAGTTTGCAGAGTTGCACTGTGATGGGGGAGACATCTTTGCATTCAGCAAAGTCTCTGCTTTCATATGACACCCTGTTTATGTGGTTAGCTTGAAGTGGTGACATCAGCAGAAGCACAAAAGTGGACATGTGCCGTTTTCCAGTTTTTGTTACATGTGTATATAATTACCTGGGGTTTGAATTGTATTTTGTTCGGGTGGCAAAGCTTCATATATCTGAGTTTCTCCCTGTCATTCTGGTATGCAACATGTTAGAACTGATGCTTGTGTGCACAGAGATCGTCTATACAGCACGCATCTCACCAAATTATTTGGAGGGGGGGTGAATCTGTTCTTTCAAAATATTGGTGTAGACATGTCCATACCTTCCATACACAAACCTACGCACTGCAAAAACTCAAATATCTCACCAAGAATATTCGTCCTATTTCTAGTCAAAATGTCATTTCTAGTCAAAACAAACCTCATTTTACTTAAAATAAGACTCATCACATAAAAAGTAACTTGTTTTTAGACACTTTTTACTTCTTTCAAGCATGTTTTCACTTGAAATTTGTAGAAAAATCTGATAGCGGAGCAAGTTTTTCTTTCCTATTACAAGCACAAAAAACATGGCAGATTTTTCTACTTATTTCAAGTGAAAATTTGTTTGAAATAAGTGAAAATGATCTAAAAACAAGTTCATTTTTAGGTGATGAGTCTTATTTTAAGTGGAAATAGATGAGTTTTGACTAGAAATGAGACATTTTGATAAGAAACAAGACAAATATTCTTGGAAAGATTTTGAGTTTTTGCAGTGCGGCCTTGCTTCAGACTGAAAACAAAGGGCCAGAACCAGGACCTGCTCACTGCAAAAATTCAAAATCTTTCCAAGAATATTTGTCTTATTTCTAGTCAAAATAAATCTAATTATACTTAAAATAAGACTCATCACATAAAAAGTAGCTTGTTTTTAGACACTTTTTAATTTTTTCAAGCAAATTTTCCACTTATTTCAAGTGAAAATTTGTTTGAAACTAGTGAAAATGATCTAAAAACAAGTTCATTTTTAGGTTATGAGTCTCATTTTAAGTGGAAATAGATTAGTTTTGACTAGAAATGAGACATTTTGATAAGAAATAAGACAAATATTCTTGGAAAGATTTTGAGTTTTTGCAGTGCGGCCTTGCTTCAGACTGAAAACAAACAACAAGGGCCAGAACCAGGACCTGCTGCTTGCAGCTGCAGCTCTAGTGCATCATGTTCCAGACCAGGTCTGCAAAGTGGGTCCATCATCATGCGGTTCTGGACTGAACCACCTCGGACCACGAGACAGAGAACTTACAGCTCCTGTTCTGTGAGGCAGGAAATACCAGCGTGGCAGGAGATTAAATAGACAAGATGCAGCAGAAAAGCTTCGTCCTCTCTTACACAACAGCAGCAGCAGCACTCAGAGAGTCAGAGGTCGCTGGGGGCCTGGCAGGACAGCGAGAGTGAAAAACACCAGCTGGAGCAGAAAAAGGACACATTTATCAACGCATTCGCTTTGTTTTAAGCTGAATCTGCATCAGCGGAGCCGGTCCACCAGGAACAGAAGCCGGGCCGCCGGGGGCCAGGGGTCCCCCAGGGGGGCCCGAGGTTCTGTTCACTGTCGCTGCTGTAGCTTTAGTAAAATATCTGCACTGTGTCGCTGAGTGTCAGAGACAGGAAGCTCTGCACCAAAGTCAGCAAAATGCAAAAACACATACAAAAATACACGGAGAGACACTATAAGCAGAAAACAAAAGTCTTAGACAGGAAGTCTCTGATATTCACAGTAATGGTCCGGTGCACGAGGGTCATCCTGTAGACCGCTGCGAAGGTCGAGGCCAGTCCACATCCACATTAATTGAGCAGCAGCGACGACGATGACAGTCAGACGAAGCGAACGCTGCAGCTTTCATGTTTATTTAAAGAAGTTTATTTTGGTTGTTTTCAGACAGAGGCTAAAGGGGGATCAGTCTAATTCCTGGCTTGGATCCTTTTGAATAAATTAAAGGGATAGTTCACCCAAAATTGAAATTTCACTCATTATCTCCTCCCCCTCATGTGGACTAAGGGCTGGGAGAAGTTTCAGAGTCCTCCGTGCCTTCTCTGAGTTACAGGGCTCAGAGGGTCTCGGCGTAGCAGTGCATGTCCATATGACGGGTGCAAATGGATACCAACTGTCTTCGTAACAAAAAGACACACCAAAAAACATCCAAATACCTCCATGCTGCTCGTATGTAATGTCCGTCTTGTATTGAATCCTCGAAATGCAAGATTGTCCCGAAAAAAATTAAATAAGTCTATATTTCAAGCTTGTTTTGTAGCGGAAGCTTCTCGAAGCTCCTCTTCCCGGTTTGTCAAATTTGGACGAACTGGGAACCGGTCTTTGCCCTTTAAACCTTTACTCATCATAAAGGAGAATTACATCCTAATTTGGATGTTTTTTGGTGTGTCTTTTTGTTACGAAGACAGTTGGTATCCATTTGCAACCGTTATATGGACATGCACTGCTACGCCGAGACCCCCTGTAACTCAGAGAAGCCACGGATAAATTTCAATTTTGGGTGAACTATCCCTTTAAATGTCCTTGGTGGTGGTTTTTTTCCCTCTTCAACACAAGAGCTCATAGGCTCTCCAGCCTGTCGTCATGGGAACAGGAGGGTTTCAGTCGCAAGGTGTGAAGAAGACATGAATGTGGATCAGATCTTCGGTCTCTTTGTTTATCATTTGGCTGAAGCACAGAAACTATATCACACTAATTGTCTTATAAACATGTGGTCGTATGGGACCGAACAGCAAAACAGGTGTCGAGTTGTTTTATTCAGAAGCTCAACACAGAGGGAGTTTAAACCCTGGGACATGTGGTGTTTTATTGTGTTTTTTAGGCTCTGATGTAGCTAGAATAAAGGCGTCTCTATGGTTACCGCATGTGATATCCTGAAGACTTCCAGTAAACACTTCAATGTGGGGAGAAGTGAAAGGGAAAGTTGATTGAAATCCTGCTGAAACGGAGGAAATTCCCAGTGAAACTTAAATCATGTTCCAGCAAAGTCAAACTCGAAAGTGAGGAAATAAATATATCTTTAATAATAAAAGCACAGAAACTGTACACGAATCTACACACATACAAGTCTGATCAGGTCAAGAACTCCAGCAGATAGTTCAAACAAACAAACCCCAGTGTGGTTCTCAGATAACTGAATTCTTAAGTTTCACAGCTAAAACATTTAAAAAAAACTGAAGCCAAAGTTTCGACTGTTTCAGTTTAACTCTTCACATTCACTGTCATTCTGCTGAAAAATCAACGGGCTGCAAAAAGAGACGACTACGCTGAGAGACGAGGGGGTGTTATTGCTGTTTAAATATTACATCTAGGCCTATATCTTACAATATTTAGCCCTGGCTGGACCATGGAGATCTTCAGGGCTGAGCTGCTGTGGCTGTGTGGAGGCGTGGGAGCAGAAAGCTGGAACAGGATGTGGTTAAAACTCATGGGGAGGTGGACAGCGCTAAGTGATAGCATGCTACAAAATAAAAAAAAGAAAAGGAAAAAAAGTCCACAGAATGAGCTGGGACTGGTGTTCTGGATCAGAGCATCGGCATTCTGTGTTTTATGAGGAGCCACATTCTGGAAACACAGCACAGAGCAGCAAATAGCCTACTGGAATGTCCTATTGGGAGGTGGTAGAATGATTTGAAGTGGTAGTCACATGTTGGGAGGTGGTAGTCACATTATTACAAGTGGTAGTCACATGAATTGAACTGGTTGTCACATGAATTGAACTGGTAGTCCCATGTTGGGAGGTGGTAGTCACATCACATGAATTGGTAGTCACATTATTACAAGTGGTAGTAACATGATAGGTGGTGGTAGTCGCATCACTTGAAGCGGTAGTCACATGAATTGAACTGGTAGTCACATGTTGGGAGGTGGTAGCCACATTATTTTAAGTGGTACTCACATTATTACAAGTGGTAGTCCCATGAATTGAACTGGTAGTCACATACATGAATTGGACTGGTAGTCACATGTTGGGAGGTGGTAGCCACATTATTTGAAGTGGTAGTCACATACATGAATTGGACTGGTAGTCACATGTTGGGAGGTGGTAGCCACATTATTTGAAGTGGTAGTTACATGAATTGAACTGGTAGTCACATGATAGGTGGTAGTAGTCACATTACTTGAAGTGGTAGTCACATTATTTGAAGTGGTAGCCACATGAATTGAACTGGTAGTCACATTATTACAAGTGGTAGTAACATGATAGGTGGTGGTAGTCGCATCACTTGAAGCGGTAGTCACATGAATTGAAGTGGTAGTCACATGTTGGGAGGTGGTAGTCACATCCCTTAAACTGGTAGTCACATGATTTGAAGTGGAACTCACATGATTTGAAGTGGTAACCACATTATTTGAAGTGGTAGTCACATGATTTGAAGTGGAACTCACATGATTTGAAGTGGTAACCACATGATTAGAAGTGGTAGCCACATTATTTGAAGTGGTAGTCACATGCATTGAACTGGTAGTCACATGTTGGGAGGTGGTAGCCATATTATTTGAAGTGTAGTCACATGACTTGAACTGGTAGTCACATTATTACAAGTGGTAGCCACACTATTTAAAGTGGTAACCACATGAATTGAACTGGTAGTCACATGTTGGGAGGTGGTAGCCACATTATTTGAAGTGGTAGTCACATTATTACAAGTGGTAGTCACATGATAGGTGGTAGTCACATGACTTGAACTGGTAGTCACATTGTTTGAAGCGGTAGTCACATGATTTGAAGCGGTAGTCACATGATTTGAAGTGGTAGTCACATGATTTGAACTGGTAGTCCCATGATGGGAGGTGGTAGTCACATCACTTGAAGCGGTAGTCACATTATTACAAGCGGTAGTCACATGATTTGAAGCGGTAACCACATGATTTGGAGTGGTAACCACATGATTTGAAGTGGTAGTCACATGATTTCAAGCGGTAGCCACATGATTTGAGGTGGTAACCACATGATTTGAAGTTGTAGTCACATAATTTCAAGCGGTAGCCACATGATTTGAAGTGGTAACCACATGATTTGAAGTTGTAGTCACATGATTTCAAGCGGTAGCCACATGATTTGAGGTGGTAGTCACATGATTTGAAGCGGTAACCACATGATTTTAAGTGGAAGTCACATAGATAGGAGGTGGTTAGGGTGACCAGATGTCCCGAAAAAATTGTGACAGTCCCAAAATCCAAGTAGTTGTCCCGAGTCCTGTCTTCATTATCCCGAAAATTACACTAGAGCAGAGTCTGGAGTTTTGTTCCCATTAAAAACTACCGGCTGCACACTGGCTGCAGCTGTTCCTACATTAATTATGGCTGTAGTACAGCCACTACCTACAGTAGTGGCGTGAATTGATAAGCGACTCATTTTCATTTATTGCTGACGTGGAGGCTGGTGTCCCGGGAAAAAGCACGAACGTCTCTGCAGGTACCGGGGAGGAGTGGGAGTTCATGCAAACAAAGCGTTATTTTGCAGAGTTCGTAGAAAAGAATTTGGCATTTTGCACCGAGGGAAGTCGGGCATCAGGCTGCATGCGGGGTGATTTTGGCCGCCGTCTTGGTTAAAGCATGTGTGTGTGTGTGCGTGAAAGACGTCGCCACTGAGATGTAGAATGTGAATTATAGAAGAGAAACACACATTTCAGGGCCGGTGACTTGTATCATCAGAACAGACATGTCCTGTGATTCTCAGCATCCTTTTACCCCGTCCCGAATTTCACCCATTCCCATCTGGTCACCCTAGAGGTGGTAGTCACATGACTTGAACTGGTAGTCCCATGGTTTAAAAGTGGTAGTCACATGATTCAAGTGGTAGTCACATGATGGAACGTGGCCATATATTGCGATGCCAAAGCCACAGGTTGCAGTAGTCACACCTTTTGCATTAGCTTAACAGGTCTCAGGAGAGAAAGTGGGCGGCCCGATGTGAGCGGTGTGAGCACTCTCAGGCTGAAGGTGGTGCCGTCTGTGGCAGCTGATAGAAGCCTTTCTTCCTGGATCTCCTCAGGTAGTCGATGAGCAGAGCAACGGCCGCCAGCCCAGCGGCGGCGCAGATGGCTGGGACGATGACCACGCTGAGTCTGGGAGGAAGGCTGGTGCTTCTTTCTGTGTGGAGACAGAGCAGGGAGGCGTTGAAATTAGTCTTTAAAAACAGGATATTAAGGTAACCCTTTAATTTACAGTCCACTAATTATGTGATAATGCCAAGAAATAGCCAAGAAATAACAAGTAATTGCGCATAGTAATGTCAAGAAAGGCAAAAGATAACAAATTTTTCTACACAATCAATCGTTATTTCTTGGCTATATTTCTTAGAAAAGAAGAGTTCCCGCATACATGGCCAACTTGCAGAATTTATTGCATTACAACGTTTCGGTGCTAGACCTTTTTTTTATCAATTAGATTACATTGTCCATCAATGAAGTCTTTTTTGAAGCGCGTATCGAGGCTTGTTGCTTTCAGCAGGAATGTCGTCACTTATGACGTCTGAAGCCTCGCTGGTTTCCAAGCACAGTGGAAAAATATATTGTTTCTCAATTAAAAATGAATAAAAACACCATCATCCCAGTGTCATAAGCACAAATCCCATCTTTTGAGAACACTGCAACAGTTTTAAATAAAGATCTTGTGTCAAACATCGACAGAGTTTCAGTTTTTTGACATTAATAGACCTCTATACCATCAAAATATTAGATAAATGAATGAATGAACTGCACAAAATCAGAGTAAGTGTTTTTATTTCTATTCTTGGCAGTGATAATTCCCATCCACCCATTGCATTGCAACGTTTCTGTGCTAGACCTTTTTCAAGCTAAAAAAGGTCTAGCACCGAAACGTTGCAATGCAATAAATTCTGCAAGGTGGCCATGTGTGCGGGAAGTCTTCTTTTCTAATTTGGACTTAAAGCAGAAGTAAGTGATATATTTGTGTTAATATAAGTCTTAAATAGTTATATCTTCCGACAGCAATCACTTACATAGAGTGTTTGGTCTGAAACACGGGTCTGTCAGTCCCTCTGCTCTGCTCTGAGCCGAAGAGAAAACATTTATCGTATCCTACAGTTTTTATCCAATGAGGAGAGAGAACGGCATGCAGGGCTGTGTGTGCAGCCAAGGAACGCCGTGAATGTGGTGACGTAGGGACGAGGACTGTTATGGTGCGTTCAAGGAAACTCGTATTTTTCCGACCTGTGAAGTCGTACCAGTTCGATCTGATACGAGTTCACGGGTCAGAAGTTACGAGTGGCCGTTATAGTGACTTTCACCGGTAAAACAGGTCGGAAAAACACGAGTGGGTTGCCTGAAATGCTACAAAGTCGTAAGTTGTGACTTGAAGCTGTAATTTACGATTTCAAAAGCCTGCCTGGAACGCAGCATTAGCGAAAACGACCGGACCGCTTACTTCTGCTTTAATTGTCACCCTCCGACGCACCTGCCAAAGAAATAGATGTGCGAAGATCTTTTTTCTATGCTATTTCTAGACATTATGACGCAATTACTTATTATTTCTTGGCTATTTCTAGACATTATCACGTAACTAGCGGACTGTAAATTAAAGGGTTACCAAAAATCGAGACTCTAAACCGGTCTGAACGGGCCTGTCTGACCTCTGACGCTGATGCTGAAGACTTTGACCTGGTAGCCGAGGTCGTTGGTCACGTTGACCTGGTACAGCCCCGAGTCTCTGGCGGTGACGTTGACCAATAGGAAGGTGCCGTTGACGGAGTAAACCTCCATGCCGTCGGCGAGTTTCTTCAGGATCACGGCCGACGGCGGGAAGCTGATGGTCTGGCAGCAGACGGTGACGTTTTGTCCCTCCTGGACCACCGTAGATGGCAGGACCAGGACTGTGGTGTTTCTTGGAGGAGCTGGAACCAGAAGAGCAGAGTGATGGCGATGACGGTCAAGTAACCCGACAGAAAACAAGACAAGAGTCGGCAAGGACGCCAGTCTGCTTCCTGTTCGCAGTTTTGGAGTGAGTCAAAGTCTTTTAGAAACGGTGTATAAGAGCCTGGTGGAAAGTATCTTATCATTTAATATGATCATGTGGAACGGAAACCTGAATATTAAAGGGAGGGAAACAAACTGCAGAAAATAGTGAACATGGCCTCTAAAGTTTTAGGGAAGCCACAGAAACATTTGAGCTGTCTCTATGATGAATTAATTAGAAGTAAAGCTGAGAAGATAATTAATGACTCCTCTCATCCCATGTACAGCGAGTTTGAGCTTTTGCCTTCAGGGAAGCGGTATAGACTACCGATGGCAAGGAAGAACCTATACAAAAAGTCCTTTGTCCCAGAAGCTGTCAACGCAATAAATAAGATCAGAATGCGGTAGCTAGGTAGCCTACCCTGTTTACTCCTGTTTTTTCCTTTGCTGAGGGTTTTCCTGCACAGCAGGTTCGTACTGTGGGGTGCTTTATGAAATTATGAGATTATGTACTTGAATGTGTGATGTGTGAAGTACAGTTACTGCCATAGGCTATTTTTATATATTTTTCTATCCTTGAAATGTTTTTTATTGTGTTTTTATGTGTTCTGATGTTGTGAGACATGTCTATGGTGGTGAAACCAAAGAGGAATTTCCACTCTGTGGATAATAAAGTTTTCGTATTCTTATTCGTATTTTTTTTTTCGTAGGATAGGTCCAGGAAAGTCCCGCCTTTCCCGCCCCTGATTGGCTAGAAGGGTTCTCGCCTGATTGGTTGTTTGTTTTGGCTGTGAAACGCAGGCTGTCGGCAATCTACCAGTGTGATAAGTGCCTTGATCTACTTGGACACACTAGAGATTTAAATTTGTGCATATTTTAGCTTACTTGCGGTACTGTTGTGAGACGACGTTACACGGCCAAATCAAACACAGGCGGGAAAGATAGATAGATAGATAGATAGATAGATATACTTTATTGATCCCAAGCTGGGAAATTATAGTGCAGCAGCAGCATTACACAGACACACAGACACACTGGGACTTTCCCGGGCCTATACTCCGAAAAAAAATATCGCTTCCCGTTCGATGCCTCACTGATTATTTGAATGAACTTTATTTATAAGTGGTCACGTGAGTCGATTAGTCTGTATTTTACTGATTGTGTCTAATCTGCGACAAAACACTGAACCAGAGGAAGAAAATCTAACTAATCTGGTTATGAAAACATTTGCTGATTAAGTTCCTGTTGACTGATTGATTATTGGCTGCAGATCTACAGTTGTGTGGGTGAAGCGTTCACTCCGATGAACCCGTCGACCTCTAGTTCCCCCCATGTGAAGCTGCTCAGTCATGTGACCTGTCAAGTCCAGCTGCTTAACTTCTCCTTTTGATGAACTTTTGCTGTGTGTTTTATTTTTTGACTGTCATGTGAAAATCACCATTTTAAAATTTAAAAGCTGTGAATAAAACACAGTCGTGTCGTGTTATTTCTGTTAAACTCAGATGGGGACACGTCATCATCATCATCTCCTCTCAGGTGCAAAACCAAAGACACCTGGAGCTGCTGAACACCGACGACGACCCGCCGTGTGACCGTCAAGTGTCGACTCACTCGCTCATCGCTCGGGGGCGGAGGAGTCAGCGTTTATTTTTGTCTCATCATCATGTGGAGGAGTGAGAGGTCGGGAGCTCAGAGAACAGCGTCACAACAACAGAAAAAGGAGCTAAAGACAGGAAGAGATATGTGGAAACTCTGTGTGTGTGTGTGTTTTTGTGTGTGTGTTTGTGGAGTTCACTAACTCTATAGTTTGATACAATGTGAGTTTCACTTTTACACTTATCTCTTGTCCAGAGAGAAGAGAAGAGGAGGAGGAGGAGGAGGACAAGAGGACTGACAAACACAGAAACCTCCTCTGCATGTTTTATCACTCTGGACTTATGGAGTCATGTGACCTCCTGCATCGTCTGACTCACCGTTTTGTTATTGACTTCTTAAAATATCCAACAAAGCCTCCATCAAATACTGAAGAGTAGATATGACGGTACAAATGATCATAAGTTAGAAAATAATAGGCTAAAAATAATGTAAATTACCTTAAACTTTAAAAGTTTTACTTGACTTGTAATGTATTGACTGCATATTTGTAGATGATTGATTGTGTACCAGAGTTTTTGTGTTCTGACCGACACAATAAAATAAATTGTTCATGTCGAGGAAGACCTGATGACCCTTCAAAATAAAACAAATTTAGGAATATGCAAATGATGATAATAAATAATAAAATTGATTGAATTGTTTATCCTCATAGAAATATATAAAATGGATGAAAGAGCTTTTATTATTTAACTTCCTCCTCCTTTTAAATGTGTTGATTGATTCTATATACACCTAAGGGGCCTATTAATCAAAACAGTATCTTGATTGATATATTGATATTGATGCATCTAATTTTTCATGTTACTATATCGCCATTTAGACTAATCTGATATTTGTAAAGTCTATAACGCCAGTGATTGTACAAACATTACTATTTCTGTGTGCACATTTTTGTAATTAGTCATAGTTATCAGAGATTAGCCTGGCTAACGGTTAGCTACCTGTTTAACTTTAATAGCTCAGTGACTCAATAAACGCTCCATGAAAAAATATTTTCTCCAGCGGATATCTGAGTTACAACATGACTGAGCTAACTGGAGTAGTTTCATGTCGTGTCCCACAACGGGAGGGTTTTAACAGCTGACGTCCTGCTGTTAGCTTAGCTACCGCCGTTAGCTTAGCTACCGTTAGCTGTCCCTGTCAGCTGAGCCACTGATGCTTTCTAGACACTGTGATTCCCCCAAACTGAATAAATACAACACATAGCAACACAAAACACACACACACAGAAATATTAATGTTTCTTCAATCATTTCAGATTTGTCTAAACGGTGATAGGGCATGAAAAATATGATATATAGCTAAACTCTGGTTCGTTACTATTGATCTCATTCAAATTACGTGCTGGTTTTCTACCCGGAAGTAGAATGTAAACAACAAGGTGATTCGGTCTATATCTATAGATTATATATATATATTGATTGTGTAGCAGAGGTTTTGTGTTCTGACCTCGGACTGTGACGGAGCTGGACACCAGCTGGGCTCCGTACTGGTTGGAGGCTTCACACTGGTAGAGGGAGGAGTCTTCCAGCAGGGCGGAGGAGATGCTGAAGGAGAGCGAGGAGGAGGCGGAGTCGGTCCTCTGAAGCTCCGCCCCCGCCTTCTTCAGCACCAGCGTGGTGGGCGGAGCGGCGTGCGAGCGGCAGGTGATGGTGACCTGCTGACCCTCCACCACCTCCTCACCCGGACTCACGGAGATGGAGGTTCTCCTCGGAGCATCTGCAGCAACACAAACACAAACAGGACGGAGATCAAACCTGGTGGATCTGAATCGACTGAATCTGCACCGACTTAAAGCAGAAGTAAGCGATCCGGTCGTTTTGGCTAATGCTGCGTTCCAGGCAGGCTTTTGAAACCGTAAATTACAGCTTCAAGTCACGACTTACGACTTTGTAGCGTTCCAGGCAACCCGTAACTCGTGTTTTTCCGACCTGTTTTACCTGTGAAAGTCACTATAACGGCCACTCGTAACTTCCGACCCGTGAACTCGTACCAGATCGAACTGGTACGACTTCACAGGTCGGAAAAACACGAGTTACGGGTTGCCTTGAACGCACCATAACGTCTTGTCAGCAGACGGAGTTAGCAGCCCCCGCCCTCGTCATGGATCTATTGGTCCTCGTCCCTACGTCACCACATTCAGGCGCGTCCCTTGGCTGCACACACAGAGAGGACTGCCCCTTTATGCCGTTCTCTCTCCTCATTGGATAAAGGTTGTAGGATACAAGAAAAGTTTTCTCCTCGGCTCAGAGCAGAGCAGAGGGACTGACAGACCCGTGTTTCAGACCAAACACTCTATGTAAGTGATTGCTGTCGGAAGATAGAACTATTTAAGACTTATATTAACACAAAAATATCGCTTACTTCTGCTTTAACTTCACGGTGTTTTGACTTCATGTTCTTCCTTTGTTCATGTTCTTCCTTCCATGTTTTTATTCTGCATAAACACTCGGTCAAGGAAACGTGACAGATCACTGCCCTCTTAATTTGGTATTTCCAGTCCGTCTGCGTCACTTTCACAACCTCTTGATTGTTCAAAGACGTGCAAGAGACTTTGCAAGAGTTTTCTACATTGTCAAGGACAAAGACGTGCAAGAAGGCAACAGATGCGTCCTCTCCAGCATCTGATAAATGTTTCCCTCTGACCAAATATGGAAGAGGCAGCATCAAACTAGTGAATTGAGTCCCTACTGAAGAAGTGGTCACGGTTCACTTGTCTGGTCCAAACCAGAGTTTGGTGGTTTGTTTCACACCGACCCAAACAATCCGCACCAAAGAAACAGTCTTCAAGTGAACTAAAAAAAAAAACGGGTGTAAGAATCCATATATCAGACACCTTGATATTGTTTGAAGACGTCATGGACCCCAGCCTAGTGAAAACAACTCAAGACTAGACTAAGCGAAGATGTTCTAGGTCAAGGACTCTAAGAACTGAACTATAACTTGTCTAATCAGACCATATTCAGACTATAAGAAGCCTGTGTATTCCCATACGGGCAGGTTTTTTCCATGGATGCTCCCAGGTTGTTGGATGTCTGTCATATTGTGCCTCTCAGTAAACCCCGGTTGCTGCTGAATACTGTTTCGTTACTATTTCCTGAGTCTAAATGTTAGTAAACTAAGAAAACTGCAACACGACTTCCTGTGACAAACGACCACAAACAGAAACCTTCTCAATGAAAAGGTTCAGTGGTTTCAATCATCTTCTTCGTGTGACATTTAAGGGTTAACTGCTGTTGACGTGCCTCCTTCACTGACCCGTAAAGAACAGTATCGTCTGGCATACAGACAGACTCTGGTGTTCAAGGCCAAGTTCATGTCGGTTCTGGGATCAAATTTAGTTCTGGACTCATCAGACGGTTCTAACAGGACAATGAGCTGTTCTCTAGGGTCTGAACTTAAAGGGATAGTTCAACATTTTGGCAAATTGGTCCATTGACATAATCCCTATAGTCATAGCAGTAGGTTCATTACCTTTATTTGTCGGTGCAAGCTATTTTTAGAACGGCGGAGCAGAGCAGCAAGCTGCTCAGAGCTACGCTACGGAGGCTCATGGGATTTCTTGGTTTCCCCTCATCAAACTCATCAAATACAAAACGCTTTGTGGACAAGTTGTGACCTGCACATTCACCACGCTATGAGATAATAATGGAACGTTACGAAACTGAGCCGTTTTCGAGGTAAATACAGGGTAAATACGGAGTCTGCTTGCTGAAAAACTGTCCCTGAACGCAACGCGCATCAGCGGTTTTGCATGTATTTCCCTCTAAAACAACTCTGTCTGGTAACGTTGTGTTATTATCTCATAGCGTGGTGAATGTGCAGGTCACAACTTGTCCACCAGAGCGTTGTGGAGTTGTTGGATTGTGTATTTGATGAGTTTGATGAGGGAAACCAAGAAATGAAACCCATGAGCCTCCGTAGCGTAGCTCTGAGCAGCTCACCGCTCCGTTGTTCTAAAAATAGCTTGCACCGACAATTAAAGGTAACGAACCTACTGCTATGACTATGGGGATTATGGCAATGGGCCAATTTGCCAAAATGCTGAACTATCCCAAGACAAAGTCCTCCACACCCAGACTCACAGTGGACCTGCAGAGGGACACTCGTTGTCCTGGACCTCCACACGTCTCCGTCGTCCCTCATCAGCTCGGCCCTGCAGGTCAGAGGCGGCTGCTCCTCCTCCACCCGGTGCCTCAGGACGGACGAGATGTTGAGTAAAGAACCTGAGAACTCAAAGGACTCCGACATCAGCGACATGTTCCCCGACAGCCACTGGACTCTCAGCCGATTGGTCGTAAAGACGTCGGTGACGTCGCAGTGAAGGACCGCCTCCTGACCCAGCAGAACCGAACCAGGGTCCCTCACCACCGGATCAGATGGAAACGCTGGAGAGAGTTACAAAAAAAAAGCAGAAAAGACAACAGATCTGAACCAACTGTGTTTTACTGTTCACATTGTCATTGGCCAGGTCATTTAATTCATTATTCGTTCCAATCCGAGGACTGGAAAGGAGCAGGATCAAGAAAACAATACCTGTTCCTTATCTAAAACAAAAGAACACTTACGTCAGATGAAATACCAACAATATACAAAGAAAAAAATCTAATCAAATCCACAACCAATACCTTTCTATATATAAATTCCCCACCTTTTTCTTACGCATCCTCTTAAACTGAACTTTTCTCTTCGGCTGTTAATGAATTCCAACGCCGAATTGTTTTAACTTGGTCCTCGCCATTTGATTTTTGAAATTAAATTTCCTTCTATGACTGACATCTTGTGAAAGTAAAACAAAATACTTCTGCAAATTTACAGGTAAAAGTCAATTTTTTTTTTTGCTTTATATACAATTAACAGTGTTCCCTCTCTGAGCTTCAACAGCCCTGACTTAACAAATAATCCATCTGAGTGTTCCCTGCAATTAACATTGTGTATAATTCTTTGTGCCCTTTTCTGTAATAAAAACAATGGCTGTGTGCGACTTGTATAGGTATTGCCCCATATTTCAATGCAGTAACTCATATATGGCATAATAATAAGTGCACAATACAAAATCCTCATTGCTTTATAATCTAATATATGTCTTGCTTTACTTAGAACAGACATATTTTTCGATACCTTGTTTTGTATGTAAGCAATACATGATTTCCATGTCTGTGGCATCAGACATATGACAGCAGCAGCAGCCAATCAGCTGCCTCTGAGCCTCAAGTCAAACCGAAGCCACAGAGCTTCAAGTCCTGAGATAAAGGTTGGGTCCTGGACTGGACAGTGACTGCTGGTTACACTAAGTTACTGGTTGTGTTTTGTAAATGAGATGAGACATGCACATTCCTCAGGATGGTTGCTGGCCTCGCTGTGACAGGAAGTGAGTCATTAAAAATAAAAGTACAAGACCAATGAAGACAGAGATCAAACTGTGGAGGTCAGAGAGGTCAAATGCCACATTACAGGTCAACACGTCAACCACGGCTCCTAACCGACCCCTGAGTTAATAAACAGCTCCTGGATCATCAATCAATCAATCAATAAAACACTATTTATCCACATGGTAAAGTGTGCGTGTGTGTGTTGCTGTGTGTGTTTGCATGTGTGTGTCTGACTAAAAACAGATGTGAGGGAGGAAACATTCCTCATCCTAGAACAACACAGTGAAACTCTCCAACGTTTGACCTCTGCTCCAACCAGCAGCACTGACACAACAAACTGCAGCTCTGACTCTGATCCAAGTCCAGGACTCACCGGGTCCCTAGAGACCCACAACGACCCTGAAAAACCTGTGATCCACATCAGACCAGCACCTGAGCTGGATGACAGAAAGTTCTCTCTTCGTTAGATAATTAGGGCCACGGGGCAAACGCACCGAACTGGCTTAAAGTGAATGGGACAAGCCAAAAAAAATTTATTTGAGTTTTTCAGATGTCTACTGCTCCTGCATACTTTCACCTAGAGACTCCATTTAAACTTTAAAATGGTGACACAAGTCTCGTCTATTGGTGTATCATTCCATGTTTCAATAGGTATCATAGTTTTTGATCAATCACTGTTCAATGACCATGATCATTTTTGGAGCAGTGTTGAGATTATAATGGGTGTGTATTGCGCTGAATGTTCGGGCTAGAGTGGGTGACATCATCGGCTAGAGTGGGAGAAGTTGTCTGAAATTGTTAAGATTTTCTCTCTTTCCACGCTGCTCACGGCCACAATTTACACTCTACACACGTGATTTTTTCCAAAGTTGTAGACAAACTTGTTCTGTCTCCAACAATGTTCTCAACAAAGCAGAGAGACTTACAGAATTTAAACTGTGAGCCTCTCAGTGCGGCCAGGTCCCTCCCTGCTCCTCATTGACTCTAATACTTTCTGAGAGAAGCAGAAGGGACTCCTGTTTATAACTCGCAAGTGTTTCTATAATATTTACTGTAGAAACACCAACATCATATCAAAACGTTCAGGAAGTCCTTAAGACAACCACGGTCTGCTTCTTTTTCTGATAGGAGCTGCCGTTTTGTCAGAACAAGCCCAAATGTGAGATCAGAGCAGAGGCAGAAAATCACCCTTTTCTCTCAACGTTTCTGTCTGTCTCAGCCTGGTGTGACTTTATCGTCATTAGTAACCACCTCCTCAAGTTGCCGTGGTAACCTCTGAGCCTCAGGCCAGAGCCAATAAGAGACCAATCAGAGACCTTAAAGGGACAACGAGGAGTTTTGGAAAAGCGAAGTGTTTCCACACTACATTTATGAGCCTCCGCACCGTGAAATTCTTTGACCGGCGCAAGACAGACTCATGTTTTCATTCATCAAGAATTAAAGTCAGAGGTTGGAAGACGATCACATACCGTCGTAGTTCCGACCATGAACGGCGATTCGGCGGCGTTATTCTCATGACTCGCCACGAAACCAAAAGTAAGGAAACGCTGGTCGGCTCGCCCAGCATTTCCGCCACCACTAATAATAACAAAATAACCATAGAGACAAAACCATAGATTTATCGAAAATGGAGCCATTAACAAGTGGTAACGTAGATTCATCCACATTAAGGTGAGACTTTTTTATTGTTGCGGAATCTTTTGTTCTGCCGCTGGAGAAACTCCTCGTTGTCCCTTTCACAAGATCATTTAGTCATTAATATGTGTGTGTGTGTGTGTGTGAGAGACTCACAGTAGACCTGGACCTGTGACGTCCTGTTCCTGCTGACGGTCTCACACCGGGCCTCACAGCGGTACGCTCCCTGGTCCTGGAGGTCCAGGTCCTGCAGGTGCAGCAGAGACCGTCCGTCCTGCGGCTTCGTCCTCAGGAGGACAGAACCGACCCGGTCCGTCCAGGTGACGGTGGGGGGGCGGGGACATCCGGACGCCACGCAAGTGAGGACCAGAGCTGAGCCCCGACCCCCCACTGAGACCAGAGGACTGAGCTGCACCTGCAGAGGGTGAGCTGGGAGGAGGAGGAGGAGGAACAGACGACCCGGATCAGTGATCAATCAACGTTATTGAACCTTTAGCTTCAGACAGTAACAGACAGATAATTGGACAGTTCTACAGTGACATCACCGGAGAAATGAGTAAAATGGCTGAAACAACTTTATTATTTAACTTGTTTTGAAAAAAGAAAAAAGAAATTAATTATTATTTGTTTAAATCATATGTGTATATAATGTTGTTTACTTGACTCTACAAGACCGAAATGAACTCACTAAACTAAAACTTCCTCCTTCTTGTAAATGTATTGATTGATTCTATATGTTGATTGATTCTACTATATCTAATCAGATCTAGACAAACATATGACAATCAATCAATCAATACCGTATCTTGATTGATCAATCACAGATCGTATGTTGATTGATTGTATATTTATTCTATATAATGACGGATGGATTGATTGATTGTATATTTATAGATTATATACTGCAGGGGTGTCAAAGTCATTATAGTTCAGGGGCCGCATTCGGCCTAATTTGATCTCAAGAGGGCCGGAACAGTAAAATGATCGCATTTGCATATTAACCTGTAAATAACAAGAACTCCACATTTTTCCCTTTGTACTTTGTGCAAAGTACATTATTAAGATGTGTACAGTTTATGAGCTATCCTTTTTACAAAAAAATATGAACATTCTGAAATTTAGGGCTGGGCAATATGAACCAAAAGTAATATTGTAATATTTTTTTTAACTGAATGGCAATATAGGATATACATAGGCCTATAGCCTATTTATACTATTTCCATGATGTAATTATGAGTTTCCACCAATTAGCAGCCAGTAGTGGCTTAATATTTTTGTCAGAGGCAAATCCTTAAAAAGGCTGTCAGTTCTAGGTCAAAACCACATGTGGCAAATGACACAGACAATTGTAGGTATTGGGCTGATATTAAATTGTAGCTATAGGAAAAATACATCTCCCTCTCTCTCTCTCTCTCTCACACACACACACACGCACGCACGCACGCACACACACACACACACACACCTGTAGCTGCGCTGTCCCTCTCCTCTCTCTCTGTTCCCCTCCTCTGTTGCTTTGAGCTCCCAGCTGTGCGTGGATACGTAACTACAGGTTATATCTGGCTTATCACCGGGCCAGTTCTGCCCCCAGGCCGGTTCTGCCCCACCAACCCGACCGGACACGCCGGTTCGGATCGAGAATTTGCGCTAATGAGTCCGGCCACGTCGCGCCGGGGCTTCATCAGCAGGTCGGACCGTGTTGGGTTTTAACTTTCAGGCCCAGTGAGAACTCGAGCCGAGCTGGACCAAGAGCAGGACTTTAGCGGTGAATGTCGGTGCTGTCCTTACACTACGCAACGAGCCGCTGTTGTTGTGTTGTAGTAGTCAATACGTGAGAGTCGGCGGCTCTGTGTCTCTGTTGTCCGCTGCAACTTGAGGGAGGGAGGGAGGGAGGGGCGGGGGGGAGAGGAGAAGTGGCGCTCACTCAATCTGTGAGGGAGGGGCGGGGGAGTGAGCTCAGCAGACTGCTGAGAGAGGGCCGAAAGAAACGGAACTCCAACATTTGTCCCGCGGGCCGGATTGGACCGCCTGGCGGGCCGGTCCCGGCCCGCGGGCCTTGACTTTGACACCTATGATATACTGATTGATTGTGTAGTAGATATGATCATGATGCCGCTACAAGTTAACAAAATAATAGGCTTCAAATGATGTAAACAACTTGATTGATTGTTTTACTTGACTTGTAATGTATTGATTGATTGACTGACTGTATATGTATAGATTCTATATTGATTGATTGTGTTCCAGAGGTTTTGTGTTCTGACCTCGGACCGTGACGGAGCTGGACACCAGCTGGGCTCCGTACTGGTTGGAGGCTTCACACTGGTAGAGGGAGGAGTCTTCCAGCAGGGCGGAGGAGATGCTGAAGGAGAGCGAGGAGGAGGCGGAGTCGGTCCTCTGAAGCTCCGCCCCCCCCGCCTTCTTCAGCACCAGCGTGGTGGGCGGAGCGGCGTGCGAGCGGCAGGTGATGGTGACCTGCTGACCCTCCACCACCTCCTCACCCGGACTCACGGAGATGGAGGTGTTGTGGGGCGGAGCTGTGGAGAGATGAAGGAATGAATGAATGAATGAATGAGTGAATGAAATGTTGTTATTGTGTCATGCATACATCTGTATCCAGAGTACGCCATCAGCACATCAATGAAACAAACGAACAAAATTACAGTTAAAACAACCAGATCATCTTTGGAGGAAAGAAAGAAAATACCAAGATACCAAGCTTCAAAGGAGTTGATCAAAGATTAAAGGGATACTTCACCCAAAATCGATAATTCACCAATCATTTCACTTCACTTGGGTCAGTACAGACGAGCAGTATGGAGGTATCTGGATGTTTCATAGTGTGTGTTTTGGACCATTCAAGTGAACTCTATCCACCGCCATTATATGAAAATAAATGAAGTATCCCTTTAATTAAACAAACTTTCCTATCTTCTTTTCTAGGCTTTGGAAATAAAAATAGCAGTCTTATTGAAATTAAACAACCATTCCAGCTTTTGCTCATCAGACCACCAGCATATTTCAGGGTTAGAATAATACCTTTCTCAAATCCTCATACTTTGTACAGTACAAAAGGAAGTTGAGCTCAGTTTCCACTTCATCTAATTCACACCTTTCACATATTCTGTTCTCCTGAGGAATATTTTTTGAATCGACCGACCTCAGTGGCCAGAGGAAGAATACCAGATCTCAGCTGTGCAACCACAGAATTTAATCTGTGAGCCTCTCAGTGCAGCTATGTCTCTCTCTGCTTCTCATGGCCCTCATTTATGAAACTTGCGTACACCAAAAAAATGGGTGTACACCAAATTCACCGCAAGGATCGGCATTTATTAATCTGAGCGTGAGCGTACGGTACGCACAAATCTCACGCCAGCTCTGACCAGGTGTACGCACATTTGGAACCAGCGTAGAACATGCAGGAAGGAGTGCTGCTGTGTCAGAATAATTATTAAACCATAGTCTAATAACGCAGCGATGTGGACCACATGTTGTTGTTGTTTATATTGATAAAAAGATAAAAAGTAGCCAAAAAAGAGAAACGCTACAACCAAGTCCGTGTTGAAAATCCGCTACCTGTCCAGATACAGCTCATCTCCGCGGCGGAGTGTTTTTTTTTTTTTCCCCAGTCACCGGGACCTGTCAGCGGGAGATCGGGCCGGTGTTTCACATCCCTCCATCAGCCGAACCATGCCAGCGGTGCTGATGGTTATAAAATCGCGTTCGCAGCAGTAATATGCCTCTATGATTTCTCCTCAGTCACTTGTGTTTAGTAAACTACAGGAGCATTTCATGAGGTCGCTGGTTTTCCTGACGTGGTCGGTCGGTGACACGTGCGTCTGCAGCCTCCATCCACCGGGATGACGCTTATCAATCACAGAAACTATCAATCTATCAATGTCCAGATATTTAATGTTGCCGCCCTCTCCCTGTTCAACGCGGTAACGCCAGTAAAGTCCCTCTTCTTGGCCGTCTTCCGTGTCTCCATGTCGTAAAAGGGGCAGGGCGACGCCTCTAAAGCAGGAATATATCGGGGCGTGACATTTAAATTACGCTCGTTTTCAGCCGCCGGATTTATCACCACCACGCCGGTTCTACGCCGAAATCAGCAGCGTACACACTTTTAGTAAATCACACGTGACACTTGGCGTACACTGATATTTACACCAGAATCTACACCAGATCCTGCGCGAGTTTGATAAATGAGGGCCATTGACTCTAATGCGAAGATTTTCTGAGAGAAGCAGAAGGGACCCCTGTTTATAACTCGCAAGTGTTTCCAAAATATTTACTGTAGAAACACCAAAATCATATCAAAACATTCAGGAAGTCCTTACGACGACCACGGTCTGCTTCTTTTTCTGATAGGAGCTACCGTTTCGTCAGAATAAGCCCAAACGTTGGGGCGGTGTGTGGCGCAGTGGGTAGACCTTTCCTGCGTGTCATTCCCCCTCTCTCTGCCTCCCCATTTCCTGTCTATCTCTACTGTCATCACTATCAAATAAAGGCAAAAAGCCGAAAAAAATATATATATAAAAAAAAAAAGAATAAGCCCAAACGTGAGACCAATGCAGTGGCAGAAAATCGCCCTTTTTTCTCAACGTTTCTGTCTGCCTCAGCCTGGGGTGACTTTATCGTCATTGGTAACCACCTCAAGTTGCCGTGGTAACCTCTGAGCCTCAGGCCAGAGCAGATCTTTGACTTATCTGTAGACGTGATGCAGGCTAATGTATAATTCAGGGCCAAAGTTATATTTAATCTGCATTTATGTCCTTCATTTTGGTTTTGAGTAAACATTTTCAAACCATTTTTCTTCTAATTCCAATAAAATCTTATTTTTAATGGATTTAGCATTATTCCTGTAAATAAACAGCATGTAAAACTCCTCAAAAATTGAATAAATATCTTTTAACGAGGGGGAACTATGTAATTTACTCCATATAAATAGCTTCTTATTTCTTATTCATTCTATCCTTTGCCACTTTGTTCAGTCGGTGATAAATAAATACACTGCAAAAACTCAAAATCTTTCCAAGAATATTTGTCTTATTTCTTGTCAAAATGTCTCATTTCTAGTCAAAACTCATCTCTTTCCACTTAAAATAAGACTTATCACCTAAAAATTTACTTGTTTTAGATCATTTTCACTTGTTTCAAACACATTTTCACTTGAAATAAGTAGAAAAGTGAAAATCTGCTTGAAAGAAGTAAAACGTGTCTAAAAACAAGCTACTTTTAATGTGATGAGTCTTATTTTAAGTATAATGAGATTTGTTTTGACTAGAAATGAAAATTTGACTAGAAATAAGACAAACAGTCTTGGTAAGATTTTGAGTTTTTGCAGTGTAAAAACAGGAGCTTCACTCTCACCGTGAACAGTCAGGTCCACCGACGCCGTCCCGGTCCCCTCGCTGTTCCTCGCCTCGCACTCGTAGCGTCCGGCGTCGGACAGACTGACTGAGGTGAAGAGGAGCTGGCGGCCCCCCGGCTGCAGGACCCCGCCCCCCCCCGGTGGCCTGGCGCTCCAGCTGACCGTCGGCTCAGGGTTTCCCTCCGCCGAGCAGGTCAGGCTGAGGGCCGAGTCGGCCATGACCAGCACCGCGTCGCCGGCGTCCAGCGTTACCCTGGGGGCGTCTGCAGTAGAAGAACCATTGATCATTTTAGGGAAATAATATATTCATATCCAGAAAACGCTATGAGATAATAACAGAACATTACCAGACAGAGTTGTTTTAGAGGGAAATTCATGCAAAACCGCTGATGCACGTTGCCTTCAGGGACAGTTTTTCATCAAGCAGTCTCTGTATTTCCCTCTAAAACAACTCTGTCTGGTAACGTTGTGTTATTATCTCATAGCGTGGTGAATGTGCAGGTCACAACTTGTCCACCAGAGCGTTGTGGAGTTGTTGGATTGTGTATTTGATGAGTTTGATGAGTTTGAAACCAAGAAATCCCATTAGCCTCCGTAGCGTAGCTCTGAGCACCTCGCGGCTCTGCTCTGCCGTTCTAAAAATAGCTTGCACCAACAATTAAAGGTAAAGAACAAAATAAATCAGTAATTTTCAGGCTCTTGCGGGTGAAATCCAAGTGGTTTTACCAGCTATTCCCTCAATTGTCATCCAATGATGTCATTAGTTTTCAAATTTGCATAATCCCACCCCTACCTGTAGAGGGGGCGTGGCCTGGTAAGCAGTGGCTCATTTGCATTTAAAGGGACAGACACAGAAACCAGCCGTTCTGAACAGCTGTGATGTTTGATCCTCGGGGGATTTAAAGATCCCATATTATACTCTTTTTACTCAATTTCACTCAGCTGTCAGACGTCCAACTAAACTTTATTTTAAATGTATTGCCCCAAACTGATCCGTGGTCCTGAATGTTGGCTGTCTAAAAGTCGCTCGAATGAGCTCTACTGAGAACAAGCTGTTTCTGTGCCTGCACGTTTAAAGGAGAATTCCGGTCATTTTTGACCCCTAAATCGTTGTCCTGTTGGTCACCCGGTGTGGTTGGAGCAAAAAACGTGACTAAAATTGATGCAGGCAAACCGGAGTTACACCATGGCTACCCGGCGCTAGGGATAGCCACAACGCTAACCCATGGGGGCAATTCTTTCAACCACAACAAACACCCAAAAAACAATCAAATATCTCTGGTACATGACTGGAATCCTTAGAGACACCACTGAACTCATATAGTGTACAGTATAAACAGTATAAACTTTGTGTTTTTGCATGTAGCCACTCACCTCAGACAGCCCAACTCTGAAACATCCTGGAAAGACATTACTATCCCATTGTCCTTGTTGTGATGATTTCTTTACTAAAATAAACGGTGGAGCAGTGCAGTGGTGATGTCCATAATATCTCTGACCGTTTATTGTTGTAAAGAAATCATCACAACAAGGACAAAGTGTTAGTTTCTGTGGCGGGGAGAGCAGGCGCTCTGTGATGGGATAGTAATGTCTTTCCAGGATGTTTCAGAGTTCGGCTATCTGAGGTGAGTGGCTACATGCAAAAACACAAAGTTTATACTGTTTATACCGGTTTATACTGTACAGTTTATGAGTTCAGTGGTGTCTCTAAGGATTCCAGTCATGTACCATAGATATTTGATTGTTTTTTGGGTGTTTGTTGTGGTTGAAAGAATTGCCCCCATGGGTTAGCGTTGTGGCTATCCCTAGCGCCGGGTAGCCATGGTGTAACTCCGGTTTGCCTGCATCAATTTTAGTCGCGTTTTTTGCTCCAACCAACACCGGGTGACCATCAGGACAACGATTTAGGGGTCAAAAATGACCGGAGTTCTCCTTTAAGTAACATGGTAATAATCTTTGCCGTGTACAGTAACCACTTTATGACTTAAAATTGGTCGGTATTTCATCAATTTAGCTCAGGAGTTTCTTGCTGTGCACTGCAGCCATAGAAATAGACGTGGTAGGCGTTTTATCGCGCTGAGGGACCGCGGCCTCGCTCCCGTCGTGACATCACCACAGGAGCTGAGTCTGAACAGCCTGTATGAGCGCCGTTCTACCAGTCGGTCGCTGGGCTGCAGAGTCGATGCAGGACCCGTTTGCTTTCCTCGTTCTAGGAGTTGGTCGGCTCAGGGAGGATCAGTTTATGTAGAGACCAGAAAAAACCTGTTTTTCATAATATGGGACCTTTAAGCCGTTGCTCAGTCAGGACTTTGACCCTTTGACTCAGACTTACAGAGGACTCTGAGGGCGACCGCCGTCTCCTTGGTGCTGCTGTCCGCCGGCAGGTCCGGCAGGTTGAGCGTGGCCCGGCAGCTGATGTTGGTTCCCGAGTCCCGTTCCCGAGGAGTGAGCCGATACACGGAGCTGACGGAGCTGGACCCGGGGTCTCCCACGCTGCTCTGCAGGGCCGAGCCGCCCCGGGACCAGGTGAGCGTCAGGTGCTCCGCGGGGTGAAGGTCCGACACCTGACAGGTGAGGTTCGACTCCACCCCGAGTCTCAGGTGGTCGTGGCCTCGGATCACCGGGGCCGATGGGAAGGCTGCACACACAGAGGGAAGACAAGACGGTGACGCTCTGAACTCACTGACTTTAGGTCGTCTGAGCTTTGAAAAAAACGTTCAACCCTGTAACAATGACTCCATTTTTGAAGAAGGTTGAAGATTTGGGCTAAAAGTCACCAAAAATTATTAGCTACCTAAAATTTATTAGCCAAGACATGTAGCACCACATGACTTTAGGAAATCATGAAATTATCATATTTTTCAACACTAAACAGTTGTTATCTATCATTTAGTTTAGTTTTAGTTTATTTCGGACATGTTAAAAGAAATAAAACATAATACAGAAATGGACAGACATAACAAATAAAAACTTTGCAAAGACAACATATGAACAAAATAAAATAAAATAATTGAAAATAAAGATAATTTGATTATTTTTTTTGTTTGTTTGCTTGTTTTTTCATATCCGAAAAGGAGTGGGAAGAAGTAAAACTTATTTACTCCCACCCTTTAGTTTTTCAATTTATTTTTTCAATTTATTTATATAATGGAGTTGAAAGGTTGAACTTGACGACTTCAATCTCACAATAAAAACAATGAAATAATGTAAGAGAAGATTTAAACACTTTCATCTCTTTACAGTTTGTTCTTCTAAAGACCTGAGTGATGTCACTTCCTCAAAGTTGAGGATGTTGGACTGAACCATTATTTTTAAAGGGACAACGAGGAGTTTCTATTTGGTTATAAAAAAGTCTCATATTAATGTGGATGAATCTACGCTACCCACACTTGATAATGGCTTCATTTTCGATAAATCTATGGTTTTGTCTCTATGGTTATTTTGTTATTATTAGTGGTGGTGGAAATGCTGGGCGAGCCGACCAGCGTTTCCTTACTTTCAGGTTTCGTGGCGAGTCATGAGAATAACGCCGCCGAATCTCCGTTTATGGTCGGAACTACGACGGTATGTGATCGTCTTCCAACCTCTGACTTTAATTCTTGATGAATGAAAACATGAGTCCGTCTTGCACCGGTCAAAGAATTTCACGGTGCGGAGGCTCATAAAGGTAGTGTGAAAACACTTCGCTTTCCAAGACTCCTCGTTGTCCCTTTAAAACAGGGGAATTGGTATGTTGTTACAGGTTTGAACATGATGAAATATTGTTATTTTATTTTATTTTTTTTTCAGATTTTTGTATCATTTTGGTTAAAGTAGTCAGGAAAATTATTATATTGACAAAAAAAAGTTGGTTTAATGCAATTTTTATTTGTTTTAACTTCAATAAAAAAGTGATTCTGGTCAACGGGGATACACATATTAGGCTGTCATCTGTTCCTTAGCAACCCATACATCTTTTAAAAAAAGATTTCTATAGTTTTTTTGTGTTTTATGATCCAAACACACATGGATCCATCAACTTATGGCTTTAAAATGCAAAAATTGTGTTACTTTATTTGAAAATCTTTGAGGTAAACCTGAGGGACGCGAAGTACATCAAAAATTCACCCCAAATTGTGTGTTTGTATGTGTGTGTGTGTGTGTGTGTGTGTGTGTGTGTGTGTGTGAACTCACAGTAAACGCGCACAGTCCTCTTGACCTCCTTCTTCTCTCCAGCGCAGCTGACCCTGCACAGCAGCGCTCCCTCGTGCGACAGCATCACGGGGTCAAAGGTCACCACGCTGTGGGTCCTGTTGGTGCTGACGGACGCCGTGAGCGGCCGGTCGCCTAGCAACGACCAGGAGGCGCTGGGCACCGCCGTACAGTCCTGGATGGAGGAGACCAGCTGCTGCCAGTCGCCCAGTCTGAACAGAGGCCGTTGGGGAAACACGCTGAGACGCAGACCCTGAACGCACCACGACCACATCAGCAGCACTGAACGAGACAAACAGCAACAACAATAACTTTAAAAAAATGATACCAACTGTCTTCGTAAAACAAAAAAACTCCTCTTCCCGGTTCGTCACATTTGGACGAACCGGGAAGAGGAGCTTCGATTAGCTTCCGCTACAAAACAAGCTTGAAATATTGACTTACGGTATTTCTTTTTTTTCGGGACAATTTCTCATGTCGGGGCTTCAATACAAGACGGACATTACATACGAGCAGCATGGAGGTATTTGGATGTTTTTTGGTGTGTCTTTTTGTTACGAAGACAGTTGGTATCCATTTGCAACCGTCATATGGACATGCACTGCTACGCCGAGACCCCCTGTAACTCAGAGAAGCCACGGAGGACTCTGAAACTTCTCCCAGCCCTTAGTCCACATGAGGGGGAGGAGATAATGGGTGAAATTTGAATTTTGGGTGAACTATCCCTTTAAATACATTTTTCAAATTTTTTGGGGGAAGTCTGCGTGCACACGGTGACGCAAAAGTTTGTGGAATCCGACATGTTTGTTGTTATTTTCTGAACTGGCTCATACCTGTGACGTAAACGTGTACGTGATGTGAGCAGATCGGAGCAAAGACTTTTACGTTTTCACCCTTTAGACGGGAACGCGACGGTGGTGCGTTTTTAAGATTTCCACTCTGGAGGGTGTCGCCGTCCAAACGAAAGGCACATCCCATAAAATATTTTATCATTTTCACCCGCGTTGGTTTATTTATGAATGTGAAACTCTCTGATTGGCTGGATTTCCCCTTCAGGCTGCCGTACAAACATGGCGGCGCAAGATGGCGACGCTCTCTAAAACAAGACCCTTGTTATATGTAGATTATTAATTATAAGGCTACGAAAACCAAACTAATTTTATTTTGTAGCAATTATACACTTATACTAATATAGTCATGGGAATAAATCTCGACAATTATTACACCCTGGACCTTTAAAGGGATAGTTCAACATTTTGTCAAATTGGCCCATTGTCATAATCCCTAGCTGCGAGCTGCTTAGAGCTACGCTACGGAGGCTCATGGGATTTTTCCCTCATCAAACTCATCAAATACACAATCCAACAACTCCACAAAGCTCTGGTGGACAAGTTGTGACCTGCACATTGTTTTAGAAGTAAATGGAGAGACTGCTTGCCGAAAAACCTCCCCCCCGACGGGAAAACGCATAAGCTGTTTTGCATGAATTTCCCTCTAAAACAACTCTGTGTGGTAACGTTGTGTTATTATCTCATAGTGTGGTGAATGTGCAGCTCACAACTTGTCCACCAGAGCGTTGTGGAGTTGTTGGATTGTGTATTTGATGAGTTTGATGAGGGAAACCAAGAAATCCCATGAGCCTCCGTAGTGTAGCCCTGAGCAGCCTGCCGCTCTGCTCCGCCGTTCTAAAGATAGCTTGCACCGACAATTAAAGGTAACGAACCTACTGCTATGACTATAGGGATTATTATGGCAATGGGCCAATTTGCCAAAATGTCGAACTATCCCTTTTAAGATTTCCACTCTTTCTCACTCGTTTTTAAGCCCTAAAAACGCTGTCGCCGTGCAAACGAAAGACACATCCCATAAAATATTTTATCATTTTCACCCGCGTTGGTTTACTTATTAACGTGAGACTCTTGAATCGTGCTCTCTGATTGGATTTCCCCTTCACGTTGCCGTACAAACATGGCGGCGCAAGATGGCGACGCTCTCTAAAGCAAAACCCTTGCTATATGTAGATATAAAAGAAGAATTATAAGGCTACGAAAACCAAACACATTTTTTTTATCTTATAGCGATTATACACTTATACTAATACAGGGTTCCCACTCTTTTCTTGAAATCATTTTCCAGGACTTTTCCAGGACATTTCCAGCGGCTCCAGTCTGACAGTATAATGTTATTCTACATCCTCTGTCCCGTTCAGGCTTTGGAGAAGAGTTCTTTTCGACAGTTGTACCTTAATTTTGTACATTTTTGTTTCTATGTTTCTTCCTCTCCCAGCCCCAGAAGTCTGGTTTAAATATGTGCAGTCTACGGCTCTAAGTTATGCAATAATCTCTTACAGTTACATGCAAGAAATTCCTATGAATTTATCATAGAACAACACAAACATGGGGTCCAACACTGGAAACACTCATCAACTCAAAGTCTAGTGAGTTTTCTCACTAGGCACTTTTATTATTTAGAAAATAAATTCTTAGTGAGGTCTGAAAACGGCAAACAGAGCTCTGGTAGCTGATGTGGTCAATAATTTTCCAGGACAACTGAAGTTTTTCCAGGACATTTCACTTTTTTTTTTCTCATTTTCCATGTGTTTTCCATGATTGGAAAATTGGTCAACCATTTTCCAGGTTTTCCAGGTTTTCCAGGACAAGTGGGAACCCTGTAATATATTCAGATTTTAACAATAAATCTTGACAATTATTAGACATTGGAAATGCAGGAAATATTACATTCGCAATGTAAATGGTCCTCAAAAAGACCAAGGATTCAGGAATTTAGAATAGAAATCCTCCACTACATCCAAACACTACATGATATGAAAAACAGAAAAACTATAAAAACATTAAAAAATGTATAAATCATTAAAAACCTCTGTGTGGTTATTTGAAACAATAATAACCCTTATTATTCAATTCAGGGTTTTTACACGTTCACTGTGTCTGGTCTCATCATCAGTTTTGTCTGTGACCTTGTGACCTCGTGACCTCGTGACCTCGGAGGCTGTGATGATGTCACCATCAGTTTAGGGATTGATCAGCTGATACTGATACCCGACGTACTGTCGATCAATACGAACATTAAAACTTCAGCTTGCTGTTTGAACCTTTGATCTGTTTCTGCTGAGTCATCGTGTCTCACACAAACACACAAACACACACAACAATAATTACCAACAACAACACACACACACACACACACACACACACACACACACACACACACACACACCATCATCTGCAGCCACCAAAGACATTAGAAAACTTCAAATTGCACAGAACAAAGCAGCGAGTTGCTCTCAGTTGTTCACTAAATGCAAATATCTTAAAAATGCATCGGAATTCATCACGGCTTCTGTTTGAAAACAGACTAAACTAAAATTACAGTAAGTCTTCTAACTTTCATGAGGAATTTGATTAACAATAAAATAAAATAAAACACAATATTTCTCAGACCAGATAGTTTTCACCAGAAATGTCAATAAATATCCAACCAGACAATCCAGATATGATCATTTACTGACACCTATAAACCAAGAACAAACTTTTTTGTTCTTTTTTTCTTTAAAACTTGAAATTTTACCACTTTTTCCTAGAACATTTATTACATTTTTTTTTTTTTAAGAAATTTTACGCATTTTTCTAGATAAAAAAAAAAAAACGTTTCAAAATAAATTTTGCTGGCTTCTTCTAGAATTTTTTTTAAAACTTTTTTTTTTTTTAATTTTGCCAATTTTTTCTAGAATTTTTCTTTGAAACTTTGTTTTTTGAGAATTTTTACCACTTTTTTTTTTTAAAACATACTGTAATATACAGACAGAGCCATTATAGGATGAAACACATTACCTAATAACATCAAAAATATAATTTATTATAGGAATTTATTCGTGGGTTGAACTGTTGTGGTACTGTAACGTGATGTATGATGTATTCTTTGTACCTAATAATATATTTTAGACAGACTGTTTGCTGTTTGTGTAGCTACAGTATATGATGACGAGGTGTTACAGTCAATGTGAGTATGTAGGCTACTATGTTCTTTTTAAAATTGCATTGGGGAAGAATAGCTAATGTCCCTTCCTTCCCACTTTCTGTGTCATAAACTATAAACTGTTTTCTTGTCTGTAACAACAGGGATCCCTCCTCTGTTGCTCACCCTGAGCTTTCTCAGAATATATATAAATATATTTGTTTCAAAACCTTGGGGGCAATTTTGGCCCCTGGATCATGATTTTTGGGGGCATGTTACCTTTATATTGTAAATAAATTATTTAAATGTGACCATTAGTGCCTAATGTGATACATTATGGAAATTGCATCACTTCTATGTATCCCATCTTTTGAAATAAGATTTACTGTACAAAATTTGATGAATAAAACCAATGATCGTAGAAATCGAGAATCGAATCGAATCGTGACCCTAAAATCGAAAATCAAATTGAATCAAGGATTTGGTTTCTCAGATTTTTGGTTTCTCAGATTTTTCTCCGATTTTTCCCTGTTAAAAGGGTTTTCCATGGAGTTTTTCCTCAGTGGATGTGAGGGTCTAAGGACAGAGGATGTTGTTACGATGCCATGTGAAGCCCTTTGAGACAAACTGTTGGTAAAAAACGGGCTGTACTAATAAACTTGCCTTGCCTTGCTTCTGGTCTCTGTTGTTGTTGCTGAGACACAGAAACACAACAGTTTTCCCTCTGAGACAAACATCTGTCTATCGTAAATCTCTAAAAATAAAAGTGTGAATTCTGAGCAGCTGATTGGTTTGGAGCAGAGCAGAGGAACCTCATCATCATCATCATCATCAGGTTCTGATCAGTCACACCGACCTCGTCCGTCTCAGCCTGAAGGACGGAGAGAGAAACAAAACAAACACAAAGAAAGAGGATGTTCAGTCTCACCTGAGCCGATCTGAGTGAAGTATCTGCAGAACATGTTTCCTCCTTCTCCTCCTCCTCCTCGGGGATCATACGGTGTTTGGATGAAGAAGGAGAAGAACAGAAAGAGGAGAAGAGGAGAAGCAGCAGCAGCAGCAGAGAGGACGAGGACGAGGACGAGGACGAGGAGCTGAGCAGCAGCAGCAGCAGCGTCTCAGTCTGAAGCAGAGAATCAACTCGACACATGAACCAGATTCTGAAACAAACGCCCCCTCAGCTGCTGCTCCTCCTCCTCTTCCCCCCTCCTTCTTCACCTCCTCCTCCTCCTCCTCTCCCCCCTCTGAGTCTTTGTCTGAGCTGCAGTGACATCACACAACGCAGCAGCGCCCTCTGCAGGACGCACACCGCCTTCAGCAGACAAGACAAGACACAACACTGATTTATACACGTACTATATCATCATCACACACATTACACAGACATTTGGTTGTTATAGCAACATTGTAGAAAACAAGGTAAAAAAAAAAGTAGAAAATATGCAAATATAGAAATATAAAACGATATAAAACAAACATAAAAAACCACAAAAACAAAGAGAGAGAGAGAGATTCTGTCCAATTATGTGTGAAACACTGCAAAAACTCAAAATCTTACCAAGAATATTTGTCTTATTTCTAGTCAAAATGTCATTTCTAGTCAAAACAAATCTAATTCTACTTAAAATAAGACTCGTCACATTTTAAAAGCAGCTTGTTTTTAGACACTTTTTACTTCTTTCAAGCAGATTTTCAACTTGGAATAAGTAGAAAAATCTGATAGTGGAGCAAGATTTACTTTCTTATTATTACAAGCACAAAAACACTTTCACTGGCAGATTTTTCTACTTATTTCAAGTGAAAATTTGTTGGAAATAAGTGAAAATGATCTAAAAACAAGTTTATGTTTAGGTGATGAGTCTTATTTTAAGTGGAATGAGATTAGTTTTGACAAGAAATGAGACATTTTGACAGAAATAAGACAAATATTCTTGTAAAGATTTTGAGTTTTTGCAGTGTAAAGAGTAACTATATTCTACAGGTATTTACAGGAATAGAATAAAAATGATATAGGCCGCCTACGCATATGGGTCGGTGATAAATACGGGTTGGCAAGAGGCGCAGTTCAGAAATATTTTTTAAAATTGTCTCAAAAACAAACATTAGATGTGTTTATGTCATTTGAAGTGAAATTTGAACCATTTTTAACAAAAGTCAAATAAATGTCAAATGGTATAACCACAAAAGAATGATAAATACATATTTTATCTACCTAGAGTGGATTTATAAGTGTACTATAAATATATACTTTCTTCTGAAAACATTAAATTAAAATAGAATTTTTTTGCTGTATTTCTATATTCAAATTTGAATTAATTTGGTAATACTTACTATACTACTATACTAAAAACACCACTTTTATTCTAAATAATGTGACAAATGATGGTTACACCATTTGACACTGGGTTGCATCATGTCATTGACCCATATATACACAGTGTATGGACATAACAACTGTAGACTGTGTAAATAAAGCCTAGAGAAGTGTAAATAGTGTAAAAATGTCAGATCACAGTGCAAGTTATTTTTCTTCTTTCTTTCATTCTGTTTTCACCACTTTTTAAAATCATTGTTACTGTTTTCGTTTCTCTGTTTCTGTCAGTTGAACTAATTCAGTTCAGTTATTTTGGCTCATTGATCATTTAGAGTTCAATAATAATAATGAATGATATATAATAGTTGTCAGTGTTTCTCTGCTGCTTTAGCAACATGTTGTAGTTTGACAGAGAGCTGAGAGCTGGAGTCTCTCTGGCTGATTAACGGCTAATGAACTGATTAACAGACTGATTGATGAGCAGAGCTGAGTGATAACTCACTAACTGACCTGATTGATCAGTTAGAGACGACTGGAGCTGAAGTCACGTGACCAGACTCACTTTTAGTAGAGACGGCACCAGTCTGTGTCTTCATATTTACATTATTCATGATTTAAAATCTAAAATCTAAACCATATTTAATGTAGGGGAGACCGGGGTTGGTTGTCACAGTGCTCATTACTTAAATTTGAGCCCTGACTTCCTGTTCATTTTGCATTAGTCATTTTGTTGAATGCACACTAAACATTGAGGTGAGGACATATTTTATCATTTTTATGGGTCAGAGTAATTTTTCCTGTTTGTGTTATTTTTGTAATAACAGCTTATATGTTACTAGTCGTTTTACAATAAAACACTCATTAACAAAACAAAAGTGGTAGTTTTTGTTGTAGTCATCTTTTAGCCAGCAAGCTAATGCTATGTGGTAGTTAGCTTATAACATGTTTGTTAAATGGTCAGTTGGGGATGGTTGTCTCACTGCTCTGGGGGTTGGTTGTCACACATGTGACAGTGGCTTTCACAGTGAAATAATTTTATAGCACTGCAAATTCTTTCATTTTACTTCTCATTAGATAATTCAGAGAACTGATCACCTGCCTGAGTCTTATTATAGTTGGACATGTAGGCTACCTGTTCTTGATGCTGTTTGTTGTTGCCAAAAGAGGTAACTTATTCATAATGTTTGATCATTTGATCGTTCTCAGGGCGCTGGTGATTATTATCGAGGTGGTGATTCATTTCAAAAGTTATTTGGTGTGTCTAACTTGTGACAACCAGCCCCGGTCTCCCCTAAACAAAGTTTGGACTGAACAGAAGAACACAGCACAGACCCTGCTGAAGTCTCCTCCCACTGTCGTCATGGTGACACCAAGTTGTTACCATGGTTACACAAGCAGATACTTTAGTACAATGGTTCTCAAAGTGGGGTCTGGGGACCTTCAGGGGTCCGTGAGAAGGTTCAAATTGGTCCTCAACTTTTTCTTGAAATTTTACCGCTTTTTTCTAGAATTTTTAAAGTTTTTTGATAAACTTTTCTAGAAAATCTGTAACGTTTTTTTTTTTTTTTTTTAAAGAAATTTTACCACACGAAGAAGAGCAACTTCCGGTATGGATGTCCATACGGGTACTCTTGCTTTTTCTAGATTAAAAAAAACAAGTTTTTTTTTGGATAAATTTTTACTGGTTTCTTCTAGATTTTTTTTTTTTTTTTAATTTTACCACTTTTTCTAGATTAAAAAAACAACAACTTTTTTTGAGAAATTTTACTGGTTTCTTCTAGAATTAAAAAAAAAAAAAACTTTTTTGTTTTTTGGAGAAATGTTACCACTTTTTTCTAGAAAATGTTTTACTTTTCTTTTCTTTTTAAAAAAAAAAGCTGTACAGAAAAGAAAATTGAATTTGAGATGCAGGTCTGGGGACTGTCAGGGGTCCCTGAGAAGGTTCAAGTGGGTCCTCAACTTTTTCTTGAAATTTTACCACTTTTTCCTAAAACATTTTTTACTTGTTTTTTTTAAAAGAAATTTTAATTCTTTAATTCATTTTTATATTTTCTTTATCTTTCTTTTAAAAAAAAGATATTTTACCATTTTTTTCCAGAAAATTCTCTACAATTTTTCCAAAAAGTCATGCCATTGGCCTTAATTTGAACGTACATCGACTAAAAGAGAAACATTCTTCAGGCTCAGAACAAACATTAGTGTATTTCTGGTGTTTGCTTCAGGAGTGTGTCCAATGGGGGTCCGTGGTCTAATTTGTGTCAGTTTAGGGTCCTTGATGTAAAAAAAGTTTGAGAACCACTGGTTTAGTTGAACTATTTGAATTATCCTAAAGTTACTGAATTACATCACATGAACCAAAGTGAACCAAGATGTGACTGCAGCTGTGGTCTTGACTGGTCTGGAGAAAAAAACCCAGAGCAGGGTCTCTGCAGGTTTCACCAGCTCAAATTTAAGACTTTTTAAGACCTTTTTAAGACCATTATGGATGAAATTTAAGACCTATCATGACAAATAAAAAACGTACAAAAGAAATGCGGAGTCACAAAATTAGGAATTGATTATTTGCAATATATAAGTTGCGTGTTAGGCTTGTTTGTAGTTGAAAATACATTCAATAAAGCACAATGAAGTGTCGCAGGAGCATTTTATTGAGCATTTGCGGTAGCGAGGGCTCTACCATAACATTTTTCCCAAGGAGCACGCGCCTAAAGTGAACTATTTGGGGGCACAAAAAGAAATTGGGGAGCGAAATTAAAAATGTTTATGGAACATATTATTTATTTTAATTCAGTGGCAACCAACAGGCAGATGGCTTTAAGCCTTGAATAATGTTAAGGGTCAAACGTGACCCATTTTTACATTGGAGAACAGTAAAAACACAAACACTTCACCTTCTACTGTGACCCAGAATCTGAGATGTTCACAAGTCTTTTTTTGCAAGTCCAAGTCAAGTCTCAAGTCTCTAAAAAATAAAAGTCTCCTGTCTCTTCTGGTTAATGACCCTTCTATCATCTGCTGCTATCCGGTCTACTAAGAATACTGCACAGCTAAATCTAAGAAATTCAAAGCATTTACTGTAGGTCAGGGGTCTTCAACGTTTTCCAGGCCAAGGACCCCCAAACTGATGGAGAGATGGAGCGGGGACCCCCTACTTATATATATATTGTATAAAATTGTGTTTTATATTTAACTGGTCCTGTAGTGCCATACAGGGCTGTTGTATAGGGGAAAAAAGTGATGCTAATTCTAGGGGCCCAGCGCCCAGTAGGGCCCACAAAAACCCCAGTAGTCTAATCTTTGTATATGACTGAATTATTCTGCATAAGACCCTGACTAATAGTCATAGTAATGCTGCATTAGCATCAAAACAAAGTAGGCTAAATAAGAAATGATAATACAAACGTAGTCTATGAAAAAAAGTGGAAAAGTCAGGGGGCAGGGGCCCACTTTAGTATTCTTTCAGGGGGCCCAGGATTCCTAGCAACGGCCCTGGTGCCATATGCCAAAAGTACCATATTCTGGACTATAAATCACGCTTTTTTTTTAGGAGTTTGGCTGGTCATGGGACTCCTATATTTCAAAGGGACTTACATAAAAAATATATGCCATGTCATCTATGATCACAAGAGGTCACAACTACGCACGGTAACTGAACGCTGCTACTGCACCAATAAAAGAAGTTCACGACTAAACCATAAAAAGACAGAGAAAACAAAGCAGTGTTTCCCCTACTTTGTTTTTTTCTCGGGCTTTTTATGCATTTATTTTGAAAGGGCAGCTGGAGAGAGACGGGGCGCGGAGAGAAAGTGAGAGGGGGGGATAGACACGCAGCAATGGGACTGTCCGAGGGTCGCTGCAGCGGCCGTGCTCTACCAAGACTCGCGACTCACCCCCAACCGTCAGCGCCGCGGTCACCGGAGCTGATTCTGAGAACATTTACACCGGGCGCACCGTGTCATGTCTCGGTTCCACGGAGCGTTTCAGTGACGCTGCTTCATTGTCGCTGCGCTATGAGCAGACGTGGCGGCGCGCGTAAATGTCCCAGTCGTACGAGTGTGTGCTGTTAATTAACGAGTGTGTATGGAGAATGAAAACTAAAGTCCCATCGTTGTGTTGTGTAGCCGACGGTTCAGGGACCGAGTGTCACAGCACCATTGACAGTGGTGTGTGTGTGTGCGCGCGCCCGCGATGGGGCTGATTTTAGAGGGGTGAGCGAGAGAGAGTGAGAGAGAGACGGTGCGCCGTGTTTGTATCAGATACAATACAAAGGCTCACTGACACCTATGTTATAGGAAAACAAAGGAACTATGTAAAAATCTGATGTTCAGCAGCAGGGTACACCCCTATATTCACAATGGATCTTTTTTTCATAACTTTCATATCTTTTTTCATATTTTTTTTCCCTCAACCAAAACTTTCGCGACCCCCCTGCAGTACCTCCGCGGACCCCCTAGGGGTCGCGGACCCCCTGTTGAAGACCTCTGCTGTAGGTTATTATCACTCCTTTATCTATTAGCATACAGTATTGATCAGTTGTTTATTATATGATCACTTTAAACAGGATATTGCAATGCAATATGAAGAAAACACACAATGAAAGCTTTCCTTTAAAGGAAACTGTTCTGAGTCAAGAAAGAATCAAGGCTGCTCTTCCCCTCTGCACTGGCCTTTTCTTTTTCTTTTTCTTTTTTGCTTTGTTGAATTCAGAAAACCCAGATGAACAACATGGAAAATGATTTAGGCTGTTAATTATAGGTCATTAGATCTGGATGGTACCTATAGCTCACATCTTTATGTGCAGCAAAACCTTTCTGGAACCGCATGTTTCTGAGAGAAGAACTGGTTGTTGTTATTATTTTTTTAATTAGCTCCGTCAACGTGGGGGCGTGTCGACACGTCCAGACTTCCATACGGGCCTTATATTTCGCAGCAAAAACATAAATAAACAGGAGGATTTATAGTGGGGCAGATAAGCAAAATAATTGTGCGTTTTAATGACTAAAGCATGAAACTTTCAGCATTTCATCTACATACCCCAAGGTTTTCACAAAATCCTGGAGGGTCTGTATAATGTCGTACAAGAAAAAAGGCTAGAATATAAGTTATATTATTGAGTATTTAGTAGTAATATGTAGCCTAACACAGCCTCTTAGTCATTAAAACGCACAATTCCTTCCATATATGAGCTTATCTGCCCCACTATTAGCCTACAGTAGCCTGATATGTGCCAGTTATGCAGCAGCTAGTCCCCGTGAAGGAAGGTCTGACAACAAACGGACGTTGTACCTCACATGTAGCTGCTACGGACGGTGCCGCTATAAAAAAAAAATGTATATGCTTAAATGCTTTCTGTTGCTTTCTGTTAAATGCTTTCTGTTGTTCATCCTTTGATGTTAATGTCTGGATTTTACAAAACAGCAGTGGTTTTATTCTGAAGAAGAAAAAAACCGCCTGCTTTTTTGTTATTTTTTGCAAGTTGCAGTTTCTTGCAGTTCAACCTGAGTGTTTTACAGACCGTTTTATTCCTGACATGAATGCAACAAGCCCAGTTCAACAACAGTCAGTAACATGATGGCAGTACTGTACGTGTAATGTTGTTTTACGACACCGTGACTTTTCTCTAAGACAATAAATAATATGACTGTGACTCAATGTGGGAGACCAGATTATGTGGATTAAGTCCTGGGTAATTCAGAAGTAAATATATCAATTTGTTGATCGTTTCAAATACATATCACAATCTATTGATTATTACATTAAATAACACAGTTCATTATATAACTGATTTGCTCCATGATAAATAAATCCAAAATCCAAAATCAGACAAAGGGAATGGACTTAGAAACTCACAACAACTTAGTTGTAATGACTGTGGGATGTAAAACTGGGCCCTTATTTCCAGGGAATTCATTGTTTTAAATCATCACGTCCTGATTGACCTTTATGTCTCGGACTTCCAGAGCAGCTACAGCAGCGTTGTGACCTCAACCATCATGGTTGATGAGAGCAGAAATGTTGTTGTAGGCCTGTGCATATTCTCATTTGTCCAGGTCATAGTATTTCAAAGCAGGTTAAATCGAAAGCAACTGGACTTATACTGAGTCTCCAGACCAGTTGGACCAGTCCCAGCCTGGTCAGATGCGTAGAACTGATGAAGCCTCTTGGATGAAGGTGAAACGTCTTCAGACAAATAACTAAGTCCAGTTGCTTTCGATTTAACCTCCTTTGAGAAAAAAAAAAATTGTTGTAGTGAAAATGGGCGGGCTCGTGAATTTTTTTTGACACGAGTCAAAACGAGCGTTAACTCGCGTATCTCGCGTTTGGTCGCGCGTCAAAGCTCAAGCGAAAAAAAAGCGTTCCTCGTGTTTGGTGGGAAGCCCCCTTGTGGGTCTTCCCACCAAACACGATGAAATAGACGAAGACGCGATGGTCCCGATGGACGCGATGGTCCCGTCGCCATAAAAGAATCGCGTGTATTGCGTCGCAAAAAAAAAAAGTCGCGTATACCGCGTCGCGCGCCTAATCGCGTCTCGCGCCTAATCGCGTCTTTGCGTCACGGCCTTTTACACCGCGGACGTAACGAATAAACGGTGACGGTGTGAACGGACAACATAGAACAGGACCAGACGTGGCGTTGTTTCCTCTTTTCACCGACAGCTCCACTCTCCCTTACTTACACAACTACTGTTATTGTTGAGGCCAGAGAATTGTGGGATTTGTAGTTTTTGACCAATCGCAGGTTGTGCTCTTTCTGTTTTTGTGATTTTCCCGGTTCACACATGTATTTTTTTTTAGGGGCAAATGCGAGTGAAATGCTCGCCCATGGTGGGCATAAGAACATTTAAGACCTGTCTAAAATTATTTAAGACTTGAACACAATAATTCAACAAATTTAAGACATTTTAAGGCCTAAAATTTAGATTTTCAAATGTTAGACTTTTTAAGACCCCGTGGATACCCTGTTATTTCATATAAAAGTTTAAGTGCATACATATTTTATGATGCTGTGTATTTAAGGTGTAGGTTAATATACACACACCTCAGGAGGCCTGTCATTGATTGGTTAAGACCCCATTCACCTCATAACAGGTCACTCAACCATCACAGTGACTCTGAGCCACAATAATTACAGCCCAAATCCTGCATAGTTCTGCTTTAATGCCACCTTGAATTAAATTTAAGACCGAAAAAAGAATTTAAAAAATCCTATAAATATAAGCAATGGTTGTCAATCACTCACACAACTTTTACTCAAGGACAATGGAAAAATTAGCAGTTCTAAGTATTGAAATGAGTACCAGAAGGCTGTAGGAGGGCATACAGGTGCATCTCAATGAATTAGAATAAATGTAGACAAAATGTATAGAAAAAAGACCAATTTAAAAAAGCATTTTTAATATGGAAATGTTTGCTTTCTGATAAGTTTGTCCATCTATATGCTCTCAATACTTGGTGGGGGCTTTTTGACTTGAACTACTGGAAATAGAGTTTTCCGTGTTGTTATGGTGCATCTCAGTAAATTATTAGAATATAAATAAATAGATATTCTAATTTATTGAGATGCACCTGTATACCTGAAGATGCATACTGTATACCTGCAAACTCAGAAGGGGTGAAAAAGTCACCAAAAATGTGTGATTTTAACACATAAATGTACTCTGAGAAGAACATGAAGGGATCATTTGTTTCAGATAATAAAAAAAAAAGCACATTGAGTACTGACTGAGGTTCCTATCATTGTTGTGGCGACAGAGAACTTTAACCCATGAATTTAAGACCATTGAGTACTGTATTTAAGACCATCTTAGAATTTTCTAATAAATGTAATACTTTTTAAGGCCTTAATTTTAGATACATTAATTTAACACTTTTTAAGACTTTTTAAGGATCCGCGGAGACCCTGCAGAGACCGAGACCTTGAAGATGTGGACTGAAGTACAACAACACTAACACTTGAAGCAGAAGTAAGCGATATTTTTTGTGAATATAAGTCTTAAATAGTTATATCTTCCCACAGCAATCACTTACATAGAGTGTTTGGTCTGAAACACGGGTCTGTCAGTCACTCTGCTCTGCTCTGAGCCGAGGAGAAAACATTTCTTGTATCCTACAAGTTTTATCCAATGAGGAGAGAGAACGGCATAAAGGGGCAGTCCTCTCTGTGTGTGCAGCCAAGGGATGCGCCTGAATGTGGTGACGTAGGGACGAGGACCAATAGATCCATGACGAGGGCGGGGGCTGCTAACTCCGTCGGCTGACAAGACGTTATGGTGCGTTCAAGGCAACCCGTAACTCGTGTTTTTCCGACCTGTGAAGTCGTACCAGTTCGATCTGGTACGAGTTCACGGGTCAGAAGTTACGAGTGGCCGTTATAGTGACTTTCACAGGTAAAACAGGTCGGAAAAACACGAGTGGGTTGCCTGGAACGCTACAAAGTCGTAAGTCGTGACTTGAAGCTGTAATTTACGGTTTCAAAAGCCTGCCTGGAACGCAGCATTAGCCAAAACGACCGGATCGCTTACTTCTGCTTTAACTTCCCATAATGCATCGTGGTAAGTGGCGCGGCGTTTCAAATCATCAACAGAAACAAATTTAAAGAGCAGAAATGATTTTATTTGTTATTTACTCAGTGAAAATAAAAAGCTACAGCTGATTCTGACGTTTCCCTTTACAGAGTCATTGAACGCACCATCGACTAAAATACTTCATTTAACAAAATAAAAGTCCTTCAGAAACATCAGAGACGTGATGATGATGAGCGGTTTCTTCACCTTTAAGGCACTTTGGGTTTTTGTTTTTTTTAAACACACTGACCTTGGTCCATGGTGCTTTTATTTTGAAAGGGTCAGTGTGACAGGAAACCCTTGTTCATCACACACACACACACACACACGTGTCTAAGAGAAAGAAGCTGGTGACATCATCAGAGGTAGAGCACGACACGCTGCGTCCAATAGTACGATCACATCCGCGTCCTGCTGCTTTCGGCCAATCAGAGCTCAGAACAGTTAGCCTAGCTTAGCATAAGGTGGACTATGTGATACAAAGTTAATTTCCTGTTGATCGATTAATTATTACAGATATTTACCCCTCCCCCGCCCCCCGAACACACACACACACACACTCACACACACACACACATACATTCAACCTGAGTTTCTTCTTCTTCGTCCATCGTTCTGATAAATTATCATCATCATCATCATCATTATTATTATTGCTGGTGATTACAAAATAATAAAAGTCATTCAGACAGACAGACAGGAAGTAAAATACTGTATCCATGACGACGGAGAAGTCGTCGTCAAGCTCCTTCATCCTTCAGTTTTATCAAAAAATGATTTTGCGTTAAAACAAAAATAAGTTTCTTCAGTCACAAATATAAAATATTTTTCTTTATCTAAATAAATCGTCTTTTTCTTCTTTTTCTTCTTCCTCTTCTGCTGCAGACACACACAGACACACACACACACACGTACAAACACACACGTGTACATTACATCATATTTACAGACAGTCTGACTCCGCCCCCCCTCCCCCCTCTCGGTGCGGACGGAGTCGTCAGCTTCCCTTTGAGCATCCGACACAGGGGGATTGTGGGTAAGGCGTCTGTCCGCAGGTCAGGTGTGTAGTTTAGTACTGGATGTAGTCAGACTGAAGAGACTGAAACACACAGAAACACATGACATCACCATGACATCATCATGACATCACTGCACAGGTTAAAGGCAGCATCACATTACATAGGTTAAAAGTACAGAAGAGCATTAGCATTAGGGGATTAAGATTCTGAGTTTAAAGTTTACAACAGAGTTTTAAGGCCACATTGAGAAAATGTTTGTTTTTTTTTCCACAGACTTCGAGAATAAAGTCTCATTTCACCACTGAGCCCTACCCCTCCGTTTTGTGCGTTCGTGTGTAGGGGTAGGGGGAAGTGGTAGTGCTTTATACCCCTTCAAAACTGAGATTTTGCTGGTCGACCGGCCAACCTGTGTCGTCATCCCAGGGAAAGAAAAGACGATCGCTAATTAACTTACCCACAGGTTTTTAGAGGTTTACCACCGGCTGGTTAAATCCTTTTTAGGAGATAAATGTTGGTCTTGTTGATGAAATCTAACAATTGTGACAATAGCATTAGTTTGTTTGAATGAAAAGTGACTGTGTGAACTGGACAGAAGAGCAGCGCCTCGGGGCTCTGTAGCCAAATCCCCACATTTACATCAATAGGTAAATGTTTTACAATGAACCGATCAGTCTGCATTCAATTTTCTTTAATTTAATTAAGGTATACATAGTTCTACGGTTGACTTTCAACCCCTACTCCTTGTACGGTAGCTCCGTTTCAAGGGGGCAAGGGGTAAAAAAGAGAAATGGGATTGGGTCTTAGTTTTACGAGAAAAAAGTTATAGTTTTACGAGAATGAAGTGGCAGTTTTAACTCAGAGGTTACCACGGCAACTTGAGGTGGTTGCCAATGACGATAGAGGCCCCTCAGGCTGAGGCAGACAGAAACATGGGGAAAAAAGAGAGCGATTTTCTGCCTCTGCGCTGGTCTCACATTTGGGCTGATTCTGACAAAACGGCAGCTCCTATCAGAAAAAGAAGCAGACCGTGGTCGTCGTAAAGACTTCCTGAACGATTTGATATGATTTTGGTGTTTCTACAGTAAATATTTTGGAAACATTTGCAAGTTATAAACAGGGGTCCCCTCTGCTTCTCTCAGAAAATCTTTGTATTAGAGTCAATGAGGAGCAGGAAGGGATCTGGCTGCACAGAGAGGCTCACAGTTTAAATTCTGTAAGTCTCTCTGCTTTGATGAACACATTGTTAGAGAGAGGACAAGTTTGTCTACAACTGTGGAAAAAATCATGTGTGTAGAGTGTAAATTGTGGCTGTGAGCAGCGTGGAAAGAGAAAAGTTTCAGACAATTTCAGACAACTTCTCCCACTCTAACTGATGATGTCACCCACTCTAGCCTGAACATTCCGTGCAATACACACCCATTATAATCTCAACACTTCTCCAAAAATGATCATGGTCATTGAACAGTGATTGATCAAAAACTATAATACCTATCCAAACGTTGAATGATACACCAATAGACAAGACTTGTGTCTACATTTCAAGGTTTAAATGGAGTCTCTAGGTGAAAGTACGCCAGAGCAGTAGGTGTTTGAAAAACTCCAATAATTACTCTTTTTAACTACTCTTTTTTTTGGCTCGCTCCATTCACTTCAATGTAAATTCATATTCTGTAGAGAAAACTAACAGCTCAACGAATCAAACACGTTTTCATACACACCGAGGTCAGTGCCTTGGTGCGTTTGCCCCGTGGCCCTAATTGTGTTTGTTGAATATCTATGATTAAAGCTCATTTTCTCAAATAAAAACATGTTTAAAAAGCGGTAAAAAGTAGTGGAAATGTAATGTTGGGTCATCCGTATGGGGTAGGCAGGGGTCTAGGGGGTAGCTGCTGCTACGGCAACCTATGGAATAGAGAGGAGCTGATTGGTCAATTCGAAAAAGTGGAGATTTTTTCCATCTCTGTTCGCCACGAACCTCTGACCTCTGACCTCTGACCTGGATCCTTTAACTCAGCAGCAGCTTCATGTTGGTGAGTCAGTGACAGAACAGTGAACCACCAATAAACCACCAGTTAACAGTAAACCACCAATAAACCACCAGTTAACAGTGAACCACCAATAAACCACCAGTAAACCATCAGTAAACCACCAATAAACCATCAATAAACCACCAGTTAACAGTAAACCACCAATAAACCACCAGTAAACCACCAATAAACCACCAGTTAACAGTAAACCACCAATAAACCACCAGTAAACCACCAGTTAACAGTAAACCACCAATAAACCACCAGTAAACCACCAATAAACCACCAGTTAACAGTAAACCACCAATAAACCACCAGTTAACAGTAAACCACCAATAAACCACCAGTAAACCACCAATAAACCACCAGTTAACAGTAAACCACCAATAAACCACCATAAAACCACCAATAAACCACCAGTTAACAGTAAACCACCAATAAACCACCAGTTAACAGTAAACCACCAATAAACCAGCAGTTAACAACTGTGTAATAATCAGTACGATCGATCAGAGAGGAGCAGGTCACCAATAGTGAAACTGATCAAACCTATTGATCCAGTAAAGTGTCAGAAAAGTAATTTTGAAGAACAGCAGGTGAAGCGTCCAGTGTGTTAGTGTTAGGTGTGTTACAGGTAGAACCAATTAAAGTGTCAGACAGGTGAAGCAGGTGAAGCAGTAGAAGCGTCCAGTGTGTTAGTGATGTCACAACAGGTACAACCAATCAGGTGAGAGCTGCTGCTGCTGCTGTGTCAGAGGACTTACAGGTATGGAGCGGCTCAGGTATCGCCCCGTCGGTCCCGTCGGCCCCGTCACGCCGCCGCCGCCGTACGGCCCCGGGCCCCTGTAGCCGCCGTACGGAGCAGCGCCGTTGTTGTTGTTCACCTCCTGCTGCGTGCTGCTGCTGATGCTGCGGAGCCCGTTGCCGTAGCGACCGAGAGGAGAAGGCGGGGTCATGGGAGAAGGGGCGGGGCTTAGAGACACGGGGGAGGAAGAGGAGGAAGAGGAGGAGTAGGGAGACTTCCTGTCCTCCTCCAGGTCGGCAGCGTACAGGTCGCTGAGGGAGCTGGCCAATCGGGAGCCGAGGGCGGAGCTGAGGGGGCGGGGCATCACACATGACATCACACATGACATCACACATGACATCACACGGTCAGGTGAAGAGGAGGTGAGGAAGAGGAGGAGGAGGTGATGAAGAGGAGGTGAAGAGGAGGAGATGATGAAGAGGAGGAGATGAAAAGGAGGAGATGGAGTGGAGGGGGAGATGATGATGAAGAGGAGGAGGTGATGAAGATGAAGAGGAGGAGATGAAGAGGAGGTGATGAAGAGGAGGAGATGGAGAGGAGGAGTTCATGAAGATGAAGAGGAGGCGAGGAAGATAAGGAAGAGATGATGGAGATGAAGAGGAGGAGTTGATGAAGAGGAGGAAGTGATGACCGGGCATCCAAAACAACCCGGAGATACAGTACCAGCATCAAGACTGGAACTGCATTAGGTTACCTTGGTGGGTACCTCCAGGGATGGGGCTACCCTCGTGGGTAGCCCCATCCCTGTGGAGCTCAACTTTGGTCCTTTCTTCTTCTTCGCAACTTAATTGCACTGATCAATAAGCACTTTGTGATATCCTATGTACTTGAACACTCCACACTTTATGTAAAACTCATGTATTTGATTACTTATTTATTGCACTCGAATACTTTATTCCTTTAATTACTTAGACACATCTTAGCGCACTTCAGGTAGGCTTTTAAACTGTCATGTTGTTATGTACTTATCAGGGCTCCAGACTAACTTTTTTGACTAGGAGCACAGTGGCCCCTAACTTAAAATTTTAGAAGCGCAAGCAGAAAATGTAGGGGCGCACACCGAAATCGACTTGCAAAGTAAATTTTCACATTTCCTCTAATTTTCACTGTAGTACTGATAAATACTGCATAAATGCATAAACTATAATGTTTTAAATTCACATTTTTTGAAAATATAAAGTTAATGTTTAGGCTACACTGACCAATAACAGAACAAGTAGACACACCACTTGTGGTAAATTCATCCTAGAACAGAACCGCCCCCCCTCCCCCCTCCCTTGGGGGATAAGGTGCCTGTGTAGACCAGCCCAAGTTGGCCTCCTTGTCTGCTGACCCTGACTGAGCCACATGTGCACGGACTCCTTGGCATCTAACTCGTCGGAGCCCTGCTTATGTAGGATTACTAATTGCCATGTTTGTCGCAACCGTTTGTCTGTCAAATTGTTATTGCCATGTTTGTCGCTACAGGACTACAGATGGAAATTAGCGGCTCCGCTAAATCTGGTGCAGCCATCTTTTTATTGTCTCAATAATTAATGTCACTGCACATTGTCGTTTTTAAATAAATAAATAAATAAAAATAAGATGAGGAGATGGTTAAGAGGAAGTGATGAAGAGGTGATAAAGATGAAGAAGAGGTGATGAAGATGAAGAGGAGGAGGAGATGAAGATGAGGAAGAGGTGATGGAGAGGAGGAGATGATGAAGATGATGAAGAGGAGGAGACCCACCTCCTGAAGTTGGACGCTGACGATGAAGAGCTGCGGCCGATCCTCTTGGCGGCGGCGGAAGCAGAGGATGCTGGGAACTTGGAGGACTTGAGAGGAGAGGAGGGACCCTGAGCCACGCCCCCCGACAACCTGGACACACACACACACACACACACACACACACACACACACACACACACACACAGGTCAGAGTGAAGCTTGGTCAGTGTTAAAGGGATAGTTCAACATTTTGGCAAATTGGCAAACATTGCCATAATCCCTATAGTCATAGCAGTAGGTTCGTTACCTTTAATTGTCGGGGCAAGCTATTTTTAGAACGGCGGAGCAGAGCCGTGAGCTGCTCAGAGCTACGCTATGAGTTTCCCTCATCAAACTCATCAAATACACAATCCAACAACTCCACAACGCTCTGGTGGACAAGTTGTGAGCTGCACATTCACCACGCTATGAGATAATAACACAACGTTAACAGACAGAGTTGTTTTAGAGGTAAATTCATGCAAAACCACTGATGCACGTTGCCTTCAGGGACAGTTATTCATCAAGCAGTCTCTGAATTTCCCTCTAAAACAACTCTGTCTGGTAACGTTGTGTTATTATCTCATAGCGTGGTGAATGTGCAGCTCACAACTTGTCCACCAGAGCGTTGTGGAGTTGTTGGATTGTGTATTTGATGAGTTTGATGAAGAAAGAAATCCCATAATGAGCCTCCGTAGCGTAGCTCTGAGCAGCTCACGGCTCTGCTCCACCGTTCTAAAAATAGCTTGCACCGACAATTAAAGGTAACGAACCTACTGCTACGACTATAGGGATTATGGCGATGGGCCAATTTGACAAAATGATGAACTATCCCTTTAACCTGTCTGGTTCTGTTCTACTGGACTCGGACCGGTACCTGAGCGGCTGAGACGCAGATCTGCTGTGGATCTTCATCTCCTCCACTCTGAAACAACAGAACACACACGTCCGTTTACAGACACACACACATCCTCAACCCCCCCAGAGCAGTATAGGCAGATGCTAAGGGCGCCGTCCATCCACTGACGACCTGTCAATCAAAACAACAGCTGTGAAGCGCTTCGAACTAGGACTGTCAATGAATATTTGAAATTCAAATGTATATTCGAATCATAGTGATAAAAATGAAATTCGAATATTAAAATATGATATTCGAATATTAATAATTTATTTTTAAATTATCTTCACGCGCACAACCACAACAACAGCAACTACAACTTCCTCCTACAAATGCACGGTCGTCGGTGTGACGTGCAGAACGCAGCAGGACGCAGCAGGACGACTCCTCTAGGGCTGACCTCCAAAAGTCGACTATTCGACGATTCGATTCGGAGGGGTCTGATTCGACTATGAACCTCGTAGTCGAATTTACATAAGACCCTACCATTCTGACTATATGGGGGTGCCCACGGCTGCTGAGCATAAATTGTTACATAGAATGTCTTTTTTCGTTATAAAAAGCCTATTTTGATACAAAACCTGCCTACTTTCTGTTAATAAAGAGTTCAAAATGATGTGTGCGTTTAAACGGTAGTCTTAGCTTCTTACTACGTATTAATAAATCACCCACTGCAGTTGCACAATCAAATGAGCGGAGGTTTTTTTTTTTTCAAATGAGCGGAGGTGAGCAGTAGGACCGTCAAAGTCACGGTACTCAGAAGTCACTGCAGAACACTCACTGAGTGGCAAAAAGACGAGAGGCAGAGCCGCCAAAGTTTAAAATCAAGGAAGTCTGACAGTCTAACTTTGTCAGCATTTATCATGCATGACCTGACAGAACAGCAAAACATTGTGAGGAAGGATACATCTGACTTTGACCGAGTTACATTCAAGAACCTGCTTTCAATCACGGAAAATAAATTAACTCCAGCGGTGATTTTTTTTTTCGATGGATCAGCTGTGTTTACCTTTCAAGTGTCAATAGTTGTGATGGTTAGACAGATGAATTAGTCCCTAACACATCCTAAAGTTTGACATGTCAGAGTTTTTCAGAAGAGGAACTTGTTTTTTTTCCGACTTCCGAGTTGTCATGAACGCACCATCAGTGTCGGGAGTCACAGCTGTAATCTCGTCCCTCTGCAGCCTGTCTGTCTCTCTGCCGGTGCCGCGGTCACACTGTGTGTGTTACAGGATTGATTAACGTAATGTACGGATTGTCGAGTCCTTCTGACCTCCGTTTGTTTTGAAACTACATGTTTTACCCGGTTTCTCTGTGTCCACGACCACCGCTATCCTTCACCACGTTGAGGGATGTTTGATTTGCCACTCACAGTCCGAGCAAAAGGAGCGTTGTCCAGGGCAACGTGACATAAACGCACTCTGGCTCACAATGGCTACTAAACATCATCCAAAGTGTGGAAAATAAATAAAGGTATTTGTTTTACACCTACCATATGTTTTGGGTGTTTTAGCTCTTTTGTTTGAAACGGGAAAAAGTCGCAAATTTGCTGCTATCTAAAAAAAAAAAAAAAAAAAGGTTCGACGATCAGTCGACTACGGCAAAATCTGACGAATCAGATTCGATGAGTTTCATGTCTCAGACCGGATCATGTCAATCCAGCTGCAGAAATATCCGGGGGACGGGTTTTCCCAAACTACTGAGTGACAGCGTTAATCGCGCATTAAAAAAAATCGTGCCGTTCACTGAGAGCTGTGATGATCCTCTGCACTTCATCACGACTGTACTTGATCCGCGTTATAAGGATCATTACTTGGATGTGGGAAGAAAACATGCTGGCTCTTATCCCGTTTCCCGAGCGAGCTGTTTGCTCGCGTCATCACAAAAAGTTTGACATGAATTGATAAAGGCCGAGTAAAACGACGTCTTTTTCACGTATTAATATGCATATAATGTCGTTGCTGATTTGCATTGTGTAGCTGTTTGTTTTGTGTAATGTAAGCTGTTCAAAACGTGTTTGACATGCGCTGATAATAAATACAGGCTACCGCTATAAAAGTCCATCTCTTTGTATTGATTTTTGGAGAAAATGTGAAAAAATAGATATTCGATTTTTATTCGAATATCTGTTTTTTTTAAGAGGCAATATTCGAACCTCATTTCTGCCATTCGTTGACAGCCCTACTTCGAACCCGCAGAAGCATTAGGAGAGAGAGAAGCAGTGAGGATGACGATGGTCCTTCAGAGGCTGAAAGTTCTGACTCATTTGATGAGGAAGATTATGAAAAAAAGAAGAGAGAGTTGAGACTTCAGTCTGCTCAGACAGCAGGGCCACAGCTCCAACTCTGTATATATATATATATATATATATATATTTTTTTTTTTTACCTCTCAAACCACAGTGACAACACATATAGGGTACATTATATAGGCTAAATATTGTAAATGTTGTGTGTTTTTTGTCTGTTTAGTTGATATTTTGTTTGGAGAAAAAAAAGAGCTAATTTCTCATTTAGGGCTACACACATCTCATGAAGTTTGAAATGTAACGTGAAGTCAATATTTAGCTTCTTTTATCTCACATTCGAGACATTTGGTGAAAATAGAATGACAGATTAGCCTGCCAAGCCAGACTACATCATTAACATGTCTAGTCTGGCAACGAGCGGTAGACCTCGGCTCAATCCAGGGGGCGGGATGAAGGCTGTCTTTCAAACTGCCTCTGCACCAATAGGGTAGCGCTACGACCAATCAGAGCAAAGAGCAGGATGACGTTAGCCTGACAAGCCAATTAAAATGTATGTCGTCATGGCGTTAAGCCGCCCAACGACTCTCTAAACAGATAGAGCGCTGTGATTGGTGAACACAATCGGTGTTCGAGACTCAAAAAGTTCCTATGGCTCGTTTCTAGACCCACCTACGGAGCAAAGAGATTTGCTGCCGCTAGGGTGCAGCTAGATTTCTAGGCTAATGACAGATAACATTTATGCTCAAAAAGCGATTTCACAAAATTTCATTTTAACTTGTTTTCTACACTCATCTATTAGCCATTATTCACACAGTATATTCCACTGCTTTTGTGAAGCTAAGACAGGGGTCGGCAACCCAAAATGTTGAAAGAGCCATATTGGACCAAAAAAAACAAAAACAAATATGTCTGGAGCCGCAAAAAATTAAAAGCCTTATATAACCCTTATAATGAAGGCAACGCATAGTAGCTATATTAGCTTATCAAAATGACTAAATTAACTACAAATACATAATGAGCCTTCATGATTAAATGTTTATTTTTCCTGCAGTGCATTCTGTAGAGAATGACTCACCACGTGACTACTCTGTTGCGCGATGCCGCCTCAAGTTTAACTTCATTACAATATCAATTAATTATGTTTCATTGCTTTGATGAAATTAAAGAAAAGCAATAAAGAAATCAGATTTTTGATGTCGTTTTTATTTTGAGGATCCGAAAAAACAGCATAACATGCCCCTTATCGGCAACAGAGTGCAATAAAACGTAGTCTGCATTTATAAAAATAAAACATCAGCCTTTTGAAAAGGTAAAGTATATAAAATCAAATTAATACAGTCCAAGTTTGACGTCTGTGCAATAAAGACATCACATTTTTGATGTTTTTATCTTGAGGATTCGAAAAAAAAAAAACCAGCATAACGTCCCCCTTATCTGGGCAACAGTGCAATAAAACACAGCCTGCATTTATAAAAATAAAACATCAGCCTTTTGAAGTATATAAAATCAAATAGTTCAAGTTTGACGTCTGTGCAATAAAGAAATCAGATTTTTGATGTTGTTTTTATCTTCGAAAAAACAGCAACAAAATGGGACGTGCATAACGTGCCCCTTAACTGGGCAACAGAGTGCAATAAAATGCAACATGAATTTATAAAAATAAAACATCAGCAGCCTTTTGAAAAATAGGCTATATAAAATCTAATGAATAGCTACAGTTCAAGTTTGACGTCTGTGCAAATGCAGGTCAGTGCAAGGGTAAAACGAAGCAGCATCCTCTTCTCTTTTGACACGCAACCAACGCAGCTATCCTCGGACCTGAGCAACAAAACACAATAATATCCCTAAGTGTCATTCCAAATATATAATCAGATATCACTTTAAAAAACAGCCACTTTGTTACTAAATATGTGCCTATGACAGGATTGTGTTCTTACCCATTTAATGTGACTTCTGTTTTCGGGCATCACTGGTCAGCTTCTCAACATCTGGCATGTAAGATGTAACTTTAATCTTGACGCAGGACTGCAAGCTCTCATCTGTGAGGCGGGTGCGATATTTTGATTTGATGTAGTTCATGTTTGAGAATATCTGCTCGCACAGGTATGTTGATCCAAAGATGGATAATACTGCAAATGCATATGTCTTCATGTTGTTATAACTGTCAGGAAGAGCATTCCATGTGTCATAGACAAGTTTCTCGGGTGTTGGGAGGCTTTCAATTTCGCTCCATTTGTGGCTGTGGGCAAGCTGGGCTTTCTGGCGAGTGACGTCTTCAATCTCGGCTGTCAGACGTTTGAATTTGGACACCCATAAATCTTTGTCGGCAATATCAGCCATTTCCATCTCAAGGTCAGCTTGATTTACTCCTGGGAATGTGCTCAACAAGGACGGGTCAAGCTCCAGGGGTGTGACAGGGAAAGACAGTGTCATTTTTTCCTTTCGGAACTCGCAAAATCTGTTCCCAAATGCAGTTTGCATATCAACGATTGCACCTTGCAAATAATCACCGTTGAGTGTGTGATCGTGATGGGCTTCTTTGAATTGTCTCAGGGAGGGGAAGTGGGAGAACGTGCCTCGCTGTACATCTCTGGCAAAGACAGTCAGCTTGCGCTCGAATGATAGAACAGCTTCCAGCATTTGCAGTGCAGTGTTTCCCCGCCCCTGCAGACTTTCATTCAACTTGTTCAGGTGGCTTGTCATATCCACCATAAAGTGCAATTTTTCGAGCCACTCAGTATCTTCAAGTTGCGGATAGTTCAGGTCTTTGCTTTTCAGGAATGTTTTCACGTGCTCTAAACAAGCGACAAAGCGGCGCAAAACCTCACCCCTGGACAGCCATCGGACTTTGTTGTGTAGCAGGAGATCGGAATATTCGCTGTCAACTTCATCAAGCAATGCACGGAACTGACGGTGGTTCAATGCTTTTGCAATTATCTTGTTCACCATCGCGATCACAAGGTTCATCACCGCCATACACTCCGATGGGAATGTTTGTGCACACAGTGCCTCTTGATGCAAGATGCAGTGGAATGCAAGCAGATTTCGATCCAATGCTTTCTGTAGCAAAGTCACAAACCCCCTTTTTGATCCTCTCATGCTGGGTGCCCCATCTGTAGCCACTGAAATCAGGTGGTTGGTGTTTATCCCATTGTCATTTAAACACTTCAGCACAGCCTCACATATGTCTTCCCCCCGTGTTTGGCCTTTCAGTGGTATTAATTGGATCATTTCTTCTTGCGGCCCATTTGCGTTCACATACCTGCATAAAAGCGCAGTCTGTTCAATATCGACCACATCACAGGACTCATCACAGGCAATTGAGTATGCTGGCGCTGAATTAATGTCCTTGATTTGCTGATCGGTGATGTTGCCTGCCATTTTAATTGCCCTTTCCTTCACTGTCTTAGCGGAGAGAGGCATGTCTTTAATTTTTTGTATTATCTCGGTTTTGTTTTTGAAGTCTGCAAATAGGTGTTCTGACACGTTGATGAATGACTCCTTCATGTACTCACCATCTGTGAACGGTTTGCCACGTTTTATTATCTCCCGGGCTGCAACAAAACTTGCAGCAGTAGTGGAGTTTGGAGATGCAATCCACTTCTTAAATCTATTTTTCCGCTCCTCTAATTTCTGCAGAAGTAATGCAATCGCACTTTTTCTCTCACTCCCAACTGGGTACTCGGCTGCAAATGTGGCATGCTTTCCCTGAAAATGTCTTTCCACATTGCTCTTTTTGTTATTGGACAACTTCTCGCTACAGAGCAAACATTCAGGCAATCCTTCCGCATTGGAAATGAATGCAAATGATTCGGTCCAAGAAACGTTAAATCCTCTGTTCTCCTCAGTTATTTTTCTCCTTTTTCCTTTGGGATCCATAGCCCATCACGCATCCGCCGGTTTGTTTACAACAGCCACCTGCCTGGCATCCCGCCCTGCTGATAGAGACCTGTGTCGCAGGCTATGACGTAAATATTCGTTGACAGAAATGTTGAAATTGAATATTTATTCTACACATTTTTACAGCATTGGAAAACGTTAAGAATGTTTGTCCTCCTACAGAAACCATATTAAAACAAAAAA